>NC_050524.1:24291298-24335177 GCF_002922805.2 Oryzias melastigma | reverse complement strand
CCTGTTGATGACAGTCACGAAATGCAGGTGTGCGTGATTGGTGACCATGGAAACCCTGCAGAGTGGGGCAGCTGAGGCTCTGAAATACTTTTGGAGATTTTGATTTTTTGATGCACCACAAAGCTGTTTGCCAACCACCAACAGAAGAAGGGACAGTCTGCATTCTTGGAGGCAAAAACAGTTGTGGGGGTGAATTTAAAGAATGAACGTCTGACCAAAAAAAATATTATTATTTCAAACCAAGAGGTTTTTTTCTCCCTTTTTACATTCAAGATTTCTTGAATTCCACATTGTTGTCCATCTCCGATCTTCCAGAGTGCTGGCATGGCTAACAAAGGCCCATCCTACGGCATGAGCCGGCAGGTTCAAGAAAAGATCGACAGCAAGTACGACCCGGAGCTGGAGCAGATCCTGGTGGAGTGGATCAGCCGCCAGTGTGGCTCCGGCGTGGGCCGGCCAGAAGCAGGCAAAATGGGCTTCCAGGCCTGGTTGAAGGATGGATGTGTGAGTGCAATCCCCCAACTTTCTGTTTTTTTTTTTTTTTGTGTCCTCTGCTGCAGCTTCATCTCGTCCCTGCAGGTTCTAGGTGAGCTTATCAACAGCTTGTTTGCTGGTGAGAAACCTGTGAAGAAGATCCAGAGCTCGCCCATGGCCTTCAAGCAGATGGAGCAGATCTCACAGTTCCTCAACGCGGCAGAGAAGTACGGCGTCACCAAGACGGACATGTTCCAGACCGTGGACCTCTGGGAAGGTCAGACGGGTTTCAGATATTGCAGAAAAAGCTTTGGGGGTGTGAAGTATTCAAACTGGTTGTCGCGGTGCAGGAAAGGATCTGGCCGCGGTGCAGAGGACCCTGTCGGCCCTCGGCAGCCTGGCCGTCACCAAGGATGAAGGCACTTACAACGGAGACCCCAACTGGTTCTTCAAGTGAGTTCAGTGAAACCAACAGTTGAGACCGGAGGAATCTCTCTTCAAAACTCTGTTCAAATGTCATTGCAGGAAGGCGCAAGAGAACAAGCGAGACTTCAGCGACGACCAGCTGAAGGCGGGCAAAAACGTCATCGGCTTGCAGATGGGGTCCAATAAGGGTGCCAGTCAGGAGGGCATGAGCTACGGGCGACCCCGACAGATCATGTAAAAGAAAATGAATCACTGCTTTTTGGCCATTGCTGATGCCTAAAAACGTCAAAGCTCTACCATTCTTTTTGAAAGCTGTCAGCAACAAGCCAGCCTGTAAACTGAATGTCTTAATGGTGCAACAAAACCTAAAACACACGTCATCTCCAGGAATACCAAGATGAATGCAAAAATGACACATAATCCAAATACATCTTTACTGACCATCCCCATAATTGACATTTGTGCAACACGATCCAGAGAAATACTTTTAAATAAAATGTTTACCTGCTTGTCCTTTCCAGATTGACTCACGCCTCTTCAGCTGCAGTAGTGTTTTGTAGTTGATCACTTCTGTCAGTGCCAATGTTTTTGTACATTTTCTTAATAATAAATGACTTTGACATAAATACTGAACTATTTTATGACTCTGCAAATGGCACCTGTAGCTGAAAGTACTCTGTTTAGAATCATGTGTGAAGGTGTTGACATATTGGAGTTTAGGAGTTTAAAGGCACAATGCACAAAAGAATGGGGATCTAAAGATGTATTGTGCCAGGTTATAACAAAGTTTAATCATTTGTAGTCCCCCTGACCATTAGAAGTGTCTACACCTCAACTTGTCTGAGGTTTGAGTTCCTTTATGAGCTTTAAGACCCACTTGGATGAAAACGGGGATTTTGCTGTTTTAACGTGGTATTTTTCTGATGATTCATACATTCAACCCTATGAAACCTCAACTATATTGCACTGTTTACATTCTTCTGACCACCGCAACTCTTCAAATTCCAGCGATTCTGAAGTGGAAAAAAGCCGCCTTGTGCTGATATCTCACAGTAGTGTTTACGCCTTCAACATAAACCTCCTAATTCTGTTGTAAAGAAGATTTTCTCCGTCTCTGCAGTGTTGAATAGCGGCTCTGCATGCAACACTTTAATAGCACATTGGTGCAAATGAAAATCTGCTTTTCTCAGAATCAGCTGATTCATGTTGATCATGTAAACAGTTGAATAGTATGTCAAAAGGCATGCGTTCAAATCAATTAGTTATTTATATAGCCCAAATACACAACATATAAATCTCAAGGGCTTCACAACAGTAATTGTCTAAAAATGTGAAATAAACTAGATAAGCTACATTACCTGTGATAGTGTGAATGCTGCAAGCTGAATCTGGCTGCTGAAGATGCTAAAGCTGACAACGGAAATAATGAAACTGATGGCTTGCTAAAATATTATCTAAATGCAGCTTAGCGCGAATAACCCCCAGTAGTTGATATATTAGCCAAAGGGAAAAAAAACTAGCATGTTGCTTTGATATTAGCTGAGCTAGAAACTAGCCTAAAACCCCTCAGTAAATGCCAATAACTGAAAGAACTAAATGGTGCTAATATAACAGACAGCTTAAAAAAACAGAAGATGCCCAACTAGCCAAAAGCATTTAGCAACATGCTAGCTGTTTTGGCTTGTTTGACATAAACTTTTTTGTTTAGCTATTTTGGTACTTAGCTATTATAATGGAATTGTGTTAGCTCTTTTGCCTATTTTGGCATTTCCTGGGGTTATTTTGGTCATTTTGAAGTTTAGCTAATATTTTAGCTTTATGCTAGGTGTTTTACCTCAATCAGAATTTTTTTCAGTTTCTTAGAGTACTTTGGCATTCAGCTAATATTCTAGCAAGATATGCACTTCAGCGTTTTCAGTTCAGTTTCAGCATTTCAAGATATCAGCTCTAGTATGTTCAACAATACAGAATTCCTATTAGCATGATCACTATTTGTCTCCACTTGCAGACAAATAGATCCATGAACGTCTTTGTTTTCCTTGTCTGGATAGTTTCAATATTGATCACTATTTTTGTTGCACCACTAATGTTGGGCTGGCGCCGTGAGGGGCTGTAAGCTAGCTGGTGACCACGTAAACAGAGAGCTCTGTTACAGGGGAGGGGGGCGGGGCTTCTTTACATCAATTTTCCAACAATTTCTTGAAATTTGAATTTCTTGTGCTACAACAAAAAAACTAATCGGTTTTCTTCAATCACAGTTACATTAAGATTGAAAAACTCAAAGATTTGCTGTGAAAGTTTGATTCGATTTCTTCTAAAGTCCATCAGCAGTAAACAACTCCAACTGAACCAAGGATGATTTTTCAAACTGGTTTTTATTTCAATCATCTGTGACTCGCACAGCATTACAGTCCCAACTGGATTCAGATAGAAAAGAAAAAGGAACAGCTTCATTACAATCTTAAAAGTGGTGTGTAAAGAGTTAAACGCTGTCAGCATACAGTACGTGTGTACAACAGGCACACATTTATATATTATACTTTATAAAAAAATACAAATTGCAAATCCCATTTCAAGTTTTTAAACAGTAGTTGATTTTGGAACCAGCAGATAAAAACCCACCCCCACAAAGGAGTCCAAAAAAAAAAACACCTCAGAAAATAAATGCCTTTTAAAAACTTGAAGTACCTCACATTTCAGAGTGGAAGACCCTTGCATGTTAAAACACCAGCACTGCATCACACTCTCTCACACACACACTCACACACACACAACATTCAGCTCTCATCACATTTGACTTCACAGGTTTCACAAACAGCTTCTTCCATCTTCACAGACAGGATTCCTGTGAGATTTCAAACCCTTTTCCATTTCGCTGCTCGGTAGCAGCTCTCCAAATGTTTCCTTGAGTAATAACAAGTTTACTTAAACGTAAACCTAATTTTTTATCAATTCGAACCCTTAAAAAGCAAAAGATTTCCCCACATCTCTTTGAGGACATTTGTTCAGGGAGAAGAACACAAACACGCACAGTTACAGTCCAAACAAGGTCACTTGTCTGAGAGGTGAGGAGCAGGACGAGGAGGCCTCTCCTCCTGTGAGTCAGAAGCAGCTGAGGAGACGAGGAGCAGGCCGGGAGCTCCAGCAGCTGTCCTCTAGCTGCCCGTGATTACTGTACGCTCTCCGGACATCAGCGGCACTTTGGCCTCATAGTCCAGAACGGTGTGCAACTCCACCCCAGAGTCATCCTCCTCCTCCTCTTCCTCCCGCTCCGTTAGCGCCTCCTCCACTCCTTTGATGCTGTGCCTAAATTTCAGAGCGGTGTAATCCTGCTTCCTGGTCAGGCATAGGATGCTCCGGAGGTTTCTGTCGGCCAGGGTGACCTCCAGAGTGTAGTAGAGGGACCAGAAAAGAGCGAAGCATCCAAAGAGCAGCAGGAACTGCAGGAGAAAACACAAAGGTGCAGATGAAGCCAGTGGATTTCACAATAAAAGGGCTCCATTATTTCCTGCAAATGAAGGGAAGATGGGAAGCTTTGAAAATAAAAAAAGTCAATATAAACATTGAAAAATGCCGTTTTATTATTTGTATAAAAAACCTCTTTTACATACAAGTTCAAAAAAGTTATTAAAAAAATCCCATCCAAAAACCTGCAGATTACCTGAAGGGAAATAATGTCATAACTGGTTTAGTGAGACAAAAAATGCATACATGCACTTCCTCAAACACATCCTGTTTTTCTGATGTACTTTCAAAATAAAAGGGATGTTTGTGACCTCAAAAGGACAACCTTTTGAGGCTTTCTGAAGAATTTTACCTGAACCTTTTACCACAGAAAGTCAGAATGTGCATCAGTGTTGGGGCAAATTTATTGGGTGTGAAATACAACTCTTTAAAAGTCACTGAAACTGGAAGCGTGAAGGTAACTTCCTTGGTCATCGAATTTCCAAACACAGAGATTTTACAGTAGGACTGCATGAAATCCTGATTCCATTTCAGCTCATTTATGCTTCGGTTTATTAAATATAGTTTCCCTTCATCATTCAAAACTAACTTTGTTAGTAGAAGAACTAAAAGGATTTCAATAGAACAAAGGTGCAACTTTCATCAATAAAAAGGGGATTTCTTTTTTTTTTTTACATAAAAAAGAAAAAACATTTCTGATACTCCCATCTCATTTAGATGATCCAAACTTTCCTTAAAAACCCGTTGGATATGAGCTAGTCCAGCGGTCTGACACTTTTAACACTCAAAGAGCCATTTTGGTTGATTTCTCACTGACCACAACCCATAAGGAGACACACATCCTTTAGAAAAATAAGACTTTGTATTTGTGTTATTGTTATTTTTATGAGAAATATAAATAAACTAATTTTTTTGGCATACATAAAACAAACTTTAAGAAAAAATAGCTCTTTTTCCCAAATATGAAACAGCTTATAACTTTAAACAGAGGTTCACAAGACTTCCCTTCAAAATAAAAGACTTCCTGTGTCACATAGGATCATCTCAATGAAACAAATCTAGTGGTAGGCATTTTAATGTCAGCCGATCTATATTTTAAAACATTTGTGGTGCTTCTGAGCCAGTAATTCATAAGTCTAACTTACTAAAATAAAACAGAGCAAATAAACTGTATTTTTTGAACCATGAGGCTCACTTAAAACACTGAAATCTGTCAAAATGTTTAGTTCTCGATTATCGTACCACTATGGTTACTGTGTTTGGAGGCTCGCAGAGCGCTAAGTTATTTTAACTTAACTTTACAGTTACTTTTTTAAACTAAAAGCTTTGTATTTTTCTTTAACCTGAGAGCCATATTGGAGGAGTAGAAGGTAATTTTAAAATGTCAGTTTTTGTGAAAACTTGTTTATTTTTATATATTTTTTTAATATCTACTTGCTATATTAAAATATTTTCTTTTTTGGTAATTATTATTTTATAATACATTTAGAGAATTCAATTTAAGACAGTGGGTATTTAAGGTGCTTTTTGTTGTCTTAAAAACTCATGTCAATATTTTGCACATTAAACTAACATTATTGTGAACACGAAAAGTACTTACCAAATCCCTCAGCGTATCAAAATAAATACCATCTATATCCCATTAAAAATTATGCAGCAATTTTTAGTGGATGTAATCAAAGGCTGAATTTTTTAAAAATGTTTTATCATTTCTTTGGATGTAATGGGCTTTACAGGTTGAGCCTTTTAATGGTTACAAAGAAAACTGGATTAAACAAAAGAAAAAGTTTGATTTGATAATATTTTTCAAACCGATTGCATAGAAACATCGTCTGTCTATCCGGAGTGACATTTGTTTAATCTGAATCTGTTTTTTATTTTAAGGGACAAACTAGAAGACCACATCTAGCAAAGAAAAACTCATCCAGATTCCACTGAGGTCTTTAAATTCCTACATAATTGAATTGAAACCAGAAAGAATGTAAACAAAGATAAACCTCCCTCCAGACCAACATCTAGATCTACTGGACAAGGACGAGTTGATGGAAAACTATTTTCTTTACATTTTCAATTTTTTATTTTAAATAAAGGTTTGAAACACACAGTTAATAAAGGTTGTGTACGAGTTCCCTCACTCTTTAATCACTTTAAGTTCTATAAACCTGACGTTTGAGTGAGGGAGCAGCGTCTGTACCTTGAGGCTGTTGGATGTAAACGGCCGGATGATTTCAGAGGGAATGTCCAGGCCTGGGGGGCAGGGCAGCGAGAAGTTGCTGTCCAGGTATTTACCGCTCATGGCCTCCTTCACCAACCTGCCAACCAACCAACCAACAGCCGGTCAAACAACAGCCGGTCAGACAAGGAGAAGCAGTCTGCAGAGGAGAGACGCACATCTGTCGCTCCTTCACTTGGCTGGGGGTCATGGAGGAGCCGTACAGGCTGAGCTTCCACTGCTTCAGCACCCCCACGGCGGAGCACTGCTGAGACATCCCCTCCTCTGCACAGAGTCAAGGAGGAGTGAAGGAGTGAAGCTTCACAGTGAAATGTGCGCCAGCTTCTTACTGTGGTCAGAGATCTTCAGGACGTAAACGCCTTCAGCCTTCTCCCCCCAGCAGCGCACGGTGGAGAAAGTCCAGTCGGTGTAGCCAGCAGAATCGCTGGAGACAAAACGAACTTCTTATTTCAAACTCGCTACAAAGCTACTGCAGATGACAGCTGACTCATCTCAAATGAGACCCGATGTTCTGGCTCACCGGTCAATGGCTCGCCGAGCCCCCATGAGGGAGCTCATGCCGCTGGGACACACCAGCATGACCTCCAGGTTACCGCGGCAGGGATGAGTTATGGTCACGGTGACGGCCACGTGCTCCAGAGTCTGCATTCCAGACTCCTCGAGGTCAGCAGCAGAAACTGAGGCAGAGAGACCATCATCATCATCATCTGGACTCCTGACATTTAAGAGCTGATGTGTAATTATTTATAAAGAAAAACGTGATGAATCAGGGTCATTTCCACTTTTTGTAAACAATGAAACACAGAGGAACATTTGATGGCTCCTCCCCTTGTTTTGTTTTTCATGAAAAGCTGTCAGAGAACTCGTTTCTGCATCTCGCTGGCTGCTAATGAGCTGCGGCTCTGTGACCATGTAGGGCTGCACGCACGCTGCAGGCGGGGAATGATGAAAATCCAACAGAGGAGGGTAAACACAAGTGAGGGATGAGACAGAAGCGGGGAGGCCACGCCAAGAAAACGCTGCCGTGTGAAAAAGAAGAAACTGAAGGGAGACGAAGACGACAGGAAAAAATTAAAAAAAATTTGAATGTGAATCCCATAAGCCACTTAGCTGGACTCACATCTCTGGACCCACATTGCTGGCAACGATTATTATTATAGTCGACTAATTATCCATTATTTTTTCCTATTATTTGACTAATCAGGTCATGTGCGAAGTGGATGTAAAGCACACATCTTAACCATCATTAGCTTTAAACTAACTAAATACTAGATGTATTAACTGCGATAATGCTAGTGTGAATGCTGTAAGATGAATTTGGCCATTGAAGATGCTAGTGCTGAAAGCTGAAGATTCTGAGATTGATAGTTAAAAACACTGAAGCTGATAGACAGCTAAAATAACAGGTAAATGCCAAATTAGCCTAAAAACTGTAAAAATCCTAAATTAGCCGAAATAGCAAGTGTTTAGCTGAAATATTAGCTAAACTCCAATCCATATTTCAGGGAGGCCTCCTGTAAGTCTGTACGGTTTCAAATCAAGAAAAAAACTTGGTTTAGCAAAGGAAACTTTAGGGCTAAATGTGTCCATCAGGCATCAATTTTCATTCCACTTTTTTTTATTTTAAGCTGAATTTCAGCTTCTAAACAGCTGGAAGTCTGTTGTGTGTGAACTAATATCTGCATCTACTTATTTTGTGTTGTTTAAAAACTAAAGTGGCTCAACCTGGAGGGAAATTCCTCATGAGCAAAGGTCCAACGCTTCATGATTGTAATCTCTGATTGCTCTGATACCAGTAAAACAGTGAATGTTGGGCGTTTCAACTTGTTGCGTGAACAGTTCAGGTCCCACATCTTTATTATCCGCTTCCAAAGTGGTATTTTAAATATGATCAGTGGTGGACTTAGAAGTTTGGGGGAAATAAACTGGGGCCCTCTGCCGTGTTTGTTAATTATTTAGTCCAGTTTTACTCAAAATAAACAAACATATTTAAAAACAGTTCACTGTGGAGTGGTGTCCATTACAAGAGGAAGATAAATATCCTCTAAAAGACTATTTACTGTTCTGTTCCTTTTCTTATGATGGAGTACGAGGGCCACCATGAAAGGTAAAAAACTTCTAAAGTCATAAAATGATGAGAAAAAAGCCATCACTTCACAATAACAAAAAACTCATAATGTATGATTTAAAAATCTGTAATTTTACATGGAATATTTTTTAAAATAAAATTTTCATTTAATGAAGCAACTGTGATTTTTTTTCTCATTATTTTATTGCTTGCTGTTGCTGGAATATTCTGTTGCTTCAGAAGGGCTGAGGGAGGACGAAACACTTTCATGTAAACAGACTTTGGCCATTTTTGTGAGTTTGATAATGCTGTTTTTAGCATAAATCTAAAACCTGTGTTGTTTTCTAGGACATAATTTCTGCAGAGCGGAAGGAGTTCATCAAAAACTCACCTCTGAGTGGTGGCGCAGGGCAATAGATCGATCTATATTCTTTTGAATCAAGCATTGATATGTTGGTTATTTTTTTTCAACTCAGCCCTACTTAGAAATAGAGAAGTGTCCATCTGATCACGTGATCGGAAATCAGGCCCGATCACATGGTTGATGACTCGATCGTAATCGGTTTTTGTTGTCCGATTAGGATCGAATATTTCATTCATTCTTATTATGATCAGCGCTTTATATTTCAATCTTATCATTACAGATAAATACTCCAATAGAAATCTGCATGTCATGAAAAGATCACAAAATGTTATCCTGGAAAACGCAGAAGAAAACGGCAGCAGCTCAAGCAGAAGGCTAACGTAAACAGTTCAATAAAGCTAGCTAGCCGATCACGGATTCAGACTTCCGGGATCAATAACTCTTTTAGAAACGCTTTAAAGTAACAGCAAGTGTCTCTGTTGGTTTGTCATAACAAAAACAACAGCCTCTAAAGACATTTCAACACAAAAAGACAGACATTTTGTCTTTTTAATGTGAAGCTCTTTGTACTGCAGACAGATGGCTAAACAGCAGCTGCTAACTGCTACATGCTACCGCTGTGATATTACTCCTTAGGACCCGAGCTGTCCTTTGATATGCCCGTATTATTTATCTGACAGAGAAATAACAGTTAAGAAAATTAACTACTGTGGTAATAAAACTGAAAATGTGATTCTTTAGAACTTAAAAGAAGCACATAATCTTGAGAAAAAAAAGGAAAAAAACAAAAACTAATAAATGAAAATTAATGATGATATGAGGTAGACATGAAAACTCATCCTCAAATTCATGCTAAAACAAAATCATAATTTATTTTTAAGAATTCTAAATGAGGACAGGAATCACATTTAGTTAAAAATGTTCAATAGCTCTAAAGATATTAAAGCTAAAGTCACTAAACTTTATTACATGACTAATTATCACTTATATAACAAGAAAATTGTATATTTTTCCTACTTTATATTTGCTCTATTTCTACTTGTTTATTAAAGCTACTTCACAGAAGTGTTTTATTTAAGTTTTTAATGATAAAAGAATGTTAATGAAATATAAATAAGGGACAACACTCGGGACTCGGTATCAGCAAATCCACAAAATCCAATGACTCAGAATCGGATCGGGCCCAAAAAAACCTGATCGGGACATCCCTACTTAGAAATGCAATTCTGAGCTGAATTGTCTTCATGTATGTCCTCCGTCATGAGAACAATGACACAAGGACATGTTAAAAACACCAAAAACACGATTTTCCTCTGAGTGGCTCTTCAATGACATCTCTTTTTCTCTACATCTTACTTCAGATTTGCTGATGTCTCAGCTTTTAAGAGTGCTGATGGTCGGCAAACACACCTTCTAACACTACCACACAAGAGGTTGTACTCTCACAGACTGTAAATCAGACTGATTCAAAATTCTGGGTTAGCCAATAACAAAATAATACAATCAGGAAACTACAACTTATTTTCAGCACTAGGAGAAAAAAAGTGTCCATTAATAGATGCTATAATCAATCATCATGGGATTGATCCAGTAGAGCTATACTTAAAAATAAATGTTCACTTTGTTAGCGTGCTCTGGCTTAACCTTCTCGTTAACAAACCTGTAGCAGCAGCTCTGATCACTGATGCAATCAGGCTGTAAAAAAAGGGAAGGTGAAGAATGAGGAAGGAGAGTTTAGAGATGAGGAAAGAGGAAATGACTGTGCTATGAGGAGGACATCACCATGACAACGGAAGACTAGAGAGAGAGAGAGAGAGAGAGAGAGAGAAAGAGAGAGAGAGAGAGAGAAAAATCTCTAAGATATTTAGAAACAGATTGAGGGGAAAATTAGGAATGAATCTGACAGTCAAAGACACCCTAATATGGACAGTCAAGCGTACAGAGGAGGAATGGACTGTAAGTGGACTGTCCACTAGAGGGCGATGCAGGTGCAAACATTACCGTTCCAGGTACGGACCAACTCCTTGGGGTAGATTAGGATTTCTGCCTCCTCGTATATTCCTGAGCTCTGATAAGAAACCAGGAAAGGCACCGTCTCCCACACCTGAAACACACGAGAGGATGATCCAGAGAACGGCTGACCTAGTGTGTGTGGGGGTGTGTGTGTGTGTGTGTGTGTACCTTGGCAGCATTAACAAGTCTCCATGCGTTGAGAAGGCCAAAGCCGTGCTGGTGGCTGTGAGAGAAACCTGCTTCGTTACGTTGCCATTCAGTGTTTGGGTCACACTGTAAAACAAAAACAAAAAGTCTGTTTTTTGTTCAAAAAAACTTTGTTTTTGTTTTATTAACAAAGAAAGTTTCCAACAAACTTCTTGAAAGAAATGTTTAAAATTACACACATTATTTTTGTCTCTTTTTCACCATTAAACATTTAAAAACTCCATTCTAGTTTACTAAAAAAACACTCTAATAAAAATGGTGTTTTGAACATGTTCTTGAGGACATCTATAGAGTTATTTAAGATTACTATTGTATTTCTGACCCTCTTTATTTTGAATCATTGTGACATAGAAAAGACATGTTCCCTTTGTTAAGTCCTTCACACATCAGCGTGGAATCAAGATCATACCAAAGGTGATTCCTCTATTATTATATCTCTAGTTCTGTTTATGTCAGAAAGTTGTTACTTTTAGACTCATTTGTTTTGTCTCATGTAAACCTGTCTTTCAGTCAGGAGTGTCAAACTCAATCACACAGGGAGCCAAAATACAAAACACACCTTAGGTCGCAGACCGAACAGGATAAACATTTATTGAACACTCTAAAAATATATTTTTTAAACAATAAAACCGTAACTTGACATAGTTATGAACTAGATACATAGCATTACCTACTGTGAATGCTGTAAGCTGAATTTGGCTGCTGAAGATGCTAGTGCTGATAGTTGAAGCTGATAGCAAGCTAAAATATTAGCTAAATGCCAAATTAGCCAAAAGAAACAAAAAAAAAACTTAGGTTGGTCAAAACAGCTAGCATGAAGCTTAAATATTAGCTAAACTCCAAAATAGCCTGAAAAAATATAGTACCGGTACATGACAAAATATTTCAAAAGCTAGCAGAATGCTAATTTTTATAACTTTAAAACTGTAACTTTTAACATAATTATGAATAAGTTTTCTTCATACTGATCCTTTTCATTTCCTCAGCAAACGATGCCTTGTGTTGTTTTAATGTATTATGTTTATGTTTTTGCCTGTGGAAATGAATAAATGAAATGAAATGAAAATAATTAATAATAATAAAAAGTTAGGAATATTATTTCAGAATAAATCACCTTAAACCTTAAATAACTTTCATTATTTGACCCTTAATAAAAATATATTTTGTCAAAATTATACAAGTTAGAAATACGTGCAAGATAACATCGGGCTATTAATAACAATAAAATGATCTGGAGGGCCGGATAGAATTACCCGGAGGGCTGGATCCGGCCCCTGGGCCTTGACTTTGACACATGCTTTAAATAAACTAACCTTGGTGGCAGTAAAGGCAATTATGTGCTGCACATCTCTCCAGGTGAGACACGGCCGGACCTGCAGCATGAGGGCGATCATTCCTGCTGCCAGAGGCGCCGCGGCAGAGGTACCGGTGTGGCCGTCCGTGCAGCCCGTCCCCTCCTGCAGGGACCAGTCTGAAGTCACCTGAGGAACAGAAACACCACCAACATTAAAGCTCAGAGACTCACTCCAGCATCATAATGTGACTTTAACATCTTAAGAGCATCACTGCTGAATTCTGATGCTAATGTCTCGTTTAGAAGGCTAATTTTTTCAAATATATTTAATTAAAAATAAAAACATGGCTTGTAGATAACACTAAACAGCAGTGACGGATATTCAAGGCTTCAGTTTTTTACATTTTTTACTTTTTTTAATGACTTAGAAAGTTTATTTTTTTATTTCAAGCTGAGTTCACGTATTTGAAAGGTTAAAAACAAGACTTGTTTATTCTATTGTAATCATGTTTTTATGTTTTATTGTTAAGATAGGAACTAGGAGGTTTCTCCTCTAACTTCCTAAAATCCTTAACACTTTTCTCTAGTCCAGAGGTCTGCAACCTGTGGCTCCAGAGCCTCATGTGGCTCTTTTATCTTTCCATGGTGGCTCTCTGGTTAGACAAAAATAAAATGGTAATTTTCTAGAATTCAGAGATTATATATTATTTTAGCAACATGGTAACATTTTTAGCTAATTTGTTATCTACTGGGGTGTTTAGGCAAATTTATAGTTTGGCTCCTATTTTAGCAACATGCTAATATTTTTACTAATTTATTTTACTGAGGAATTTTATGCTAATTTGGGCTTTAGCTAATAATTAAGCAACATCTTAAACAAGTAAAGTTTTTGGGGGGATAATTTAGAATTTAGCTGCTATTTTAGAACAAGGCTCACTTTTTTTGACTAATTTAGTTTACTGCAGAATTTTAGAACATTTAGGAGTTTAGCTAGTAATTGAGCAACAAGCTTTTTTGTGGCTAATTTGACCTGGAATTTTATATGCCAATTTGGAGTTAAGCTAATATTTTTGCAACTTTTTTGGCTGATTTAATTTACTGAGGAATTTTATTCTAGTTTGGAGTTCAACTAGTAATTAGGCAACAAGCTAGCTTTTTCACTAATTTGGCCTCTACTAAAAGTAAAAGGTAAAAACATTTTTAAAAATCCCCTTTCGAGAAATGCTAGTTTCTTTTTGTATTCTTGATTTGTTCGTGCCAAAAAATAGACACAATTCAGATTGTTATTTAAAAAAAACAAAACAAAAAGATGTTCATGAATGCGAATCCAAATTTCTTAAAGGCTAAAGTAAGTTATGCTGCTTCTTCTAGGTTTTGATCAGTAGAAAACGAGCCCAAATTTACTGTTAAAGGTTGACGACCCCTGAACTAGTCAATTAACTTTCATTACTTTAGAGACATTTAAATAAGAGGATCCGAGGTGTAGATGATTACTGAGGTACCAGAGTTCTACCACCTAAATGCTTTATTTAGATCAATACTAAATCGATGTCAATAACTGTAATTAAACATTAATTGATTCCTTTGTGATCCTGAGTAAGAAATGATCCCAGATCTTTAATGAAGCTTCAGGTTCCATTAATGGTGCTTGTGAAATCATTATTCTGAGGATTAAGTTTGAATCCAGGATTATTCCAAACAGATCCTTTATCTAAGCTTTTATAATCGACTGTCATAACTGGATTCAGCTGTCACAGTCTGGATTGTTCATGGAGTCGCAACACCTACGATGCTCCTCAGTCTGGACCCTCCGCTGCTGAAAGTGACGGCCAGCATCGACGCACATTCCTCTGCGTAGAACGGCATCTTGCCCGTCTCGTCGACGGCTCCTGGAACAGATAAACGGAGTAAACTTTTTACAGGTGAACAGCAAACCCTCGTGAGGCTGAACGTCTGTCCTTCATACCAATGGTGATTGTGTAGATGGAGTTGGCGTAGCCATCGTAGTTGCAGTTGTCATTATATTGACCTCCGTTACCGCTGGCGACCACGAAGATGCTGCCAAAGCCTCGTCTGCCTGCGATCACGCCATGCTGCAGAGCTGCCTGTTGAGATAAAAACACATTAAGAAAACCAAAGCATGTCTTTATGAAGACCCACTCCATCATCTTTGACCTATTTTCAAATTGAATTATGAATTACGCCATTTTTAGCTAAAATCTAAAAATCTGTGTTGTTTTCAAAAACATATGCACACACACAACAGTTCTTTACAATATGTGTTAAATGAAAACAGAACATAAATTATGTTTACATGAACTAAGAAGTGGAGTTTGGAATCAAGCTAACTCATGATACAATACGATTCACGATAGTATCGAGATATGGCAAATACTGCAATAATCAATACATTACCAAGGTAATCTATGAAATATCACTACTTTCTAAACAAATAAATGTTTTTGTTTCCCAGAATCTTCCCTTGGTATCGCAGCAGGAAACGCAGCAACAACAGACAGTCGTGTCGGCGCTGTTGCTGCACCACTACGCTGCCACTCTTAACTATCATGTTACGGCTAAAAATGGATCTGTTTGGTAAAAAGTGACGACGTGGCACCAGTACCAAACATCCCTACACTTCACTGTCATGCTCGTGAGAAGCACACCCTGGTGGACTTTGATTAAAGGGGCCAAGTGTATTTTACTGTTCATTTCTCACTATAAAGAAGTGGTATTTTGAAAACCTGCACTCTCAACAGCAGCCCCTCCCATTTCTTCACTTCATGAAGAAACTTCTAGTGAGGAATCCACACAACATGTTGGGATGGATCCTGAATGTATCCGAGAATGGCGCAAGCAGACGGGAGATTTTGGGAAGACAGGAGGAGAAAGGGAGCAGACCATTTCCTGGTTCTCAAAGGATGAAGACTATTTCCTGGTGGAGGAAGAGAGAAGACTATTTTCTGGTAAGAGAAAGTGAACAAATTATTTCCAAGTGGAGAATAGGGGCAGACTATTTCCTGGTGGAGAAAGGGAGCGACGAATGAGAAGAACTGTTTTTTCCAAGGAAAGGACAGAAAGGTGAGCTTGAAAAGTATTTTTGATATGAAGATTAATGATGCATCAAAGAGAAAAGAAATGTTCACAGCCAGAGCTAATCAAAACAATGTTCTCATCATTTCAATACATCCTAAAATCTTCATCTGAATTTAGTCATGACCCATTAGTCATCACCATTCTGTTTGTGCCAAATTTTGGGGATCAACGCCCAGGCTACACGGTATGTACATAAAAAAAAATTTAAATTGATGTTTTATTTTGTGAGTGACGCGCTGACGAGAACGGCTTTATAGGTTGATGTAATGAGATAGGCAGCAACCTCAAGGAGGGAAAGGCGGAGCCTCAAAGATGGAGTGGTTTTACTTCTGGGTATGAAAAGAGTTTGTAAACATAACTCATATTTCATAAATAATTTGTCTTTTAGTGTTCCAAAGGTAATTATATGATCATATATATGGATATGGTTTATTTTGAAAGACTAAAGACGTTCATGGATCTTGTGGTTGTGGTACCTTCTACATCACAGCTACAAGCTTCTTCCAACTGCTACTGATCTACCACAATTTGAATCAAAAAATACTAAGAGATCTAAATTTAAGCTTCCTTTCCCCCCAAAAAAATTTGAAATAGGGTTGCAACGTCACTGATCTTGTGAGGTCTACTGCCCCCTGCAGGATAAAAACTGAAAATTGAGTCACCTTCCCCAGGGGATGAGGTCCGTCCACCGTGTGGCCATCGTCATCTGGACCCCAACTGCAAGAGCCAACATTCCAGTTCAGAATACACTAGTACACATGTGTCAAAGTCAAGGCCCGGGGGCCGGATCCGGCCCTCCGGGTAATTCTATTCGGCCCTCCAGATCATTTTATTTTATCGTTAGTAATGACTCAATGTTATCTATTGCTTATTTTTAACTTGTTTAATTTTGACTAAATATACTTTTATGGAGAGTAAAATATTGAAATTTATTTCAGGTTTAAGTTGATTTATTCTGGAATAATACTCTAACTTTTTATTATTCATAATTATGTGAAAAAGTTACGGTTTTAGAGTTTTATAAATTGACATTTTGCCAGCTTTTTGGACTATTTTGGAATTTACTAAGATTTTCTATTTTTGAGCTTAGCTAATATTTCAGCTACATGCTAAATGTTTTGGCTAACTTAAGCTTTTTTTAAAATGTTTTTTAGGCTGTTGGAGTTAGGCTAATATTTACACTCTACCTGTTTTGGCTAATTTAAGCTTTTTTCTATTTTTTAGGCTATTTTGAAGTTTAGCTATAATGCTAGCTGTTTTGGCTTACCTAGGTTATTTTTCAAAGCTTTTTAGGCTAATTTGGCATTTAGCTAATATTTCAGCTGGCTCTCAGCTTCAGCGTTTTCAGCTATTATTTTCAGCAGTTTATAACATTCACACTAGTATTATTGCAGGTAATGCTATATATCTAGTTTATAATTATGTTAAAAAGTCATGGTTTTAAAGTTTTATAAATGTAGTTGTACACTGCTCAATAAATGTTTATCCTGTTCAGCCCGTGAACTAATACTGTATGTGTTTTGGATTTTGGCCCCTTGAGTGATTGAGTTTGACACTCCTGCACTATGATATCATGATTAAAATGAAAAATAAGACGATAATGTTCATACAAGTGAGATGACCGTTAACACGATAATTCCAGCAGAAGGAATTACCGTGTTAACGGTTGAAAAGTTACAGTATGTTAAAGATTTTGTGTTCAAGGGTTAAGTAAAACTAGAAACATTCTATTACCTGCAGCTGTAAATGTCATTAACTTGATAATTCTTGTTGAAAGCGATGGCCTCCAGACTATCCGTCAACGGGCCATCCAGGACTCGGATACCTGAGCAGACAGCAGCAAGGGAGGCGTTATTCCACCAAAGAATTGTGTCTAAAGCCCCTCCCCCTTTAGCTTTATTTCATTGTACCGGCCACCCTGCTGCCGTAGGCCACACCGACGGCGCAGAAGCTGTTGTTGGGGACCGCCGCGATCTCTCCGGCGCACCGCGTCCCGTGGTGGTTATCGCTGTGAGCGTCTGGATGGGGCATGGGGTCCGGGTCGTTTGAGTTGAGGTCAAAGCTGCCCTCTGGACTCTGATAGGGACACACGTTTACTCACTCAAAGCTCTTTGTTGTTTTGCATTAGACTGAACAGGTTGAACCAGAAATGTGATGCGTTCCTTCAGATGACTTTACCAAACTGCTGCATTGTGTGAGACCTCCCTTACAAATCTGACTCTTTAATAGAGCGTGCTGATCTTTAAATAAATACAGTGGATCACTAAAATGAATGAACCCAGAGCAGATGAGGTAGAAGACATCATTTGTGAACTCAGCAGAGCTACAAACACACATTCTCACACAAAAATGGGACGTGTTCTGAAGATTTTTGATCTATTTCAAAGCTCTGAGTTTGGCCTCACATAATTGAGATGAATGTCCTGATGGGTGTGCTCCACCCCGTCATCCACCACCACCACTGTGACTCCCTGGCCGGTGATGTTACGCTCCCACACTCCGGTCACATTGATATCCATCCCTCTGTTGATGTTATTATGCTGCATAGACAGAAAAAAGGGGAAGTCAACATGTTCTTGTAGCATTTTTTCATGATGGAGGACATACAAAAAGAGCATTGAGCCTTAAATGTCGTTTCTGAGTGTTTTCTTTATCTAAATTGGGAGGAGCAGATGAAAAAAATCTTGTTTTTAAAGCTCTTAGTAAGGATGTGAACACTAGACTGGGTGGGTCAAAAGCTCCCTGCTCCGCTCCATTCTGATGTACAGTGGTCCCACACCCCCGGGCCGTGGACCGGCACTGGTCCGTCGGTCACTTGGTACAGAAATAAATAAATGCTCCAACTTAGAATATTTCTGTTTTGTTTATTTTCTTATCCTGAAGGAAGTTTTATTTTAAAAGACTTCTGGATTCTGTTCACATCTGTCTGGGTCACGTGACTTAAAGCAGCTAGCTGGATTGCTAAGCTAGTAGCCCAAAGCTAACAAGCTAACAAAAACCAAGCAAAACAAACAATATTTGTAACGTTTCTTCAGGGGGAAAAGAGTCAGGGAGGAAACCAAAGGAGAGCCTTCAACTTTAAAAAACAAAGCTGCTCTTTACAGACAAAATAAAGTTTTATTCGACATACAGAATTATTGAGACGATTGTTCTCATGTAGCAGAAGACGCTCTGGCTAACACGCAGTGACAGACTCTCCACTGTTTCACACACAGATAATAAAGTTGGAAACGCGGTGGATTTACATTTATATTATACTTAAAAAATAGCAGTTTTATGACGGTTACATAATTTTATTGTGCTTTTTTTCCCATCAGGCATTAAAAGTCAGGCGTTGCTGAAGCTAGCATCTGGTTGTTAGCCCTAGTTTGACGTTAAAGATACAATCTTCATCACAAAGTTCAAACAATTTAGGGAGAATCAAGAATAAATCAAATAAAGTTGCTTTGTAAAAAAACATTTGAGAATTTTCCTACAGCAAGGCTGAATTAGGTCCAGAAACTTTAGCACAGAAAAGGTTCCTTTGTGCTGGAAAAAATATCCAACGATTGAAGATTTATGTAAAGACAAAATATGATCAATCTGTTTATCCTGGAAGATAATAAGAGCCTGGACAGAATGTTAAAATGGAATACTATGGAGAAAAATATCATGTCA
Source organism: Oryzias melastigma (assembly GCF_002922805.2). Lineage (NCBI taxonomy): Eukaryota > Metazoa > Chordata > Actinopteri > Beloniformes > Adrianichthyidae > Oryzias > Oryzias melastigma. The sequence continues at coordinate 24,315,880 of NC_050524.1, read as the reverse complement.
TGTTTTCTTTATGGATTTTTTTTTTTACAAATCGAAAACTCTGTTCATTAAATCTTCATCATCTGCATAAACAAATCTACTGATATTTTTAGACTTTTTCAAACTAAATTTCTTGTAGTAGCATTTTATTTTGAAAATAGATTTTCAGAAGCTTAAAAATGTCAACTTTGGCCCTGTTCGGACCGGTCTGTAAAAATGTTGTCCAATTTAAAGAAGTCCGTGTCCTGAAAAAGGTTGGAGACCACTGGTCTGGCAGACAAATAGATCCATGAACGTCTTCGTTTTCCTCGTCTGAGCTGGAATCTGGATCTAAACTTTACGGCTGCATAGCTCCAATATCGCTTGTCACTTTTGGTCCAGCGGTAATGTTAGGTTGGGGTTATGAGGGGCTGTAAGCTAGTGGGAGAGTAAACAGATGGGCCACGGGAAGGGGGCGGGGTTGCTCCGCGCCAACAGACTCATCCACAAACTCAGAGGTGAATTTCTAATGAACTCCTGCTGCTCTGCAGAAACTATGTCCTAAAAACAACAGCGTTTTTTGGATTTTGTCTGTTTTTGTCTGCCTAAAGACTCAAACTGGGAATTGAACCCTGATTCTCCATGTTCCAGTCCTGCACTGGAAACACTTTCAGAATAGATTAAGAGGATCAGAGCAACTTTAATGGGATGGTATCACATTAATCTGAAATAGAATTTAAATTAAACAGGAATAAAAATGTGAAGGTTAAAAAAGAAAGAACAGTCTGTGATGCATTTGTGCGCTGGAAACACTTTCAAATGTATTTGTGTAAAAAAAGAGAAAATGAAACAGTGGATTCTAAACATAGAAATGAGAGAGGCGTGCTGAACGGAGATGCAAATGTGAAAGCAACATGACCCGCAGGCAGGTTTGTACTCACCTGTAAAGCCATCTGAAAACAGCTTTAGTGTAGTAATGTCAGGTCAAATATATTCATTCAGAGATTCAACTGAATTTAGAATCTACATCTAAATCTCAAACTTTTACTCTTTCATTAAAGCACTTTATGGCGTGTAGCATAAAGACGCCTGAGGTTAGCATGAGGAGGTATTTCAAGAACAGGACTGCAAGGATGACTGTGGAAAAGCCAAATTCCAAACACTTTGGTCTAGACAAATGTTATGTTAAAGACGTTGTTAGTTTAAGAATGTAAACACGAATGCTAGGAATGAGAAATGCTTGAATAACATAAGCTGATGGAGAAAAACATTACAACAGTCTATTATTAGAAACAAGAATCCAGATGAAAAACGATTATATTTGCGTATTTAGACAGATTTATGGGTTTATTGCAACAGATTCTCTTTTTCATACATATTTTTGCTTTCACTTGTTCTTATTTTTGTAGGGACTACAGGCAGAAATTAGATACATTTGCTATAATCTGGCAGATCTTATAATGTTTCACGTGATCAGTGTTCTTTTGTGTATTGTCCTTTCTTTTAAATACTTAAACTTTACAATGCAGTGGTCCCTCGCTTGACACCGTTTCATTTTTTTGTTTTATTGTTTCTAATTAGGGCACCCACGAACGATTATTTTAATAGTCGACTAATCACCGATTCATTTTCTTAATTAGTCGACTAATCAGGTCATGCATAAACCTGATGTAAAACACACATGTTAACCAATATTAGCTTTAAACTTGAAGTGTTTAAGGTATATACTAACCAAAAATAAATACAATTAGGATATTAAACTTTTAATGAATCATGCAGCTTCTTTCCTGCATTTGTTTCTGGTATTAAAACAAGACTTAAAGGAGGAAACAAAGGAACTATTTTTCACTAGAGGTAAAGTTTTGGTCTCACTGACTCAAATAGTAGTAAAGTGTATTTTCTGGTGCTGAGCGCTCACAACTGCATTCAACTTTACTGCACTGTAATTTTAATATAAAAAACAACTAATCGACTATCAAATTAGTCGACATTGTCATGAACAGCGGTCTGCAACCTGCGGCTCTGGAGCCGCTTGTGGCTCTTTTACCTCTCCATAATGGCTCTCTGGTAAAAAGAAAAAGAAAATAGTATTTTTTTCAAGTAAAGGTTACTTAATTAGCTTTTATTTTATTTAGATTAGTTAAGAATATAAATTTATAGCTGAAGTGCACCTCAAAGAAAACCATGCTGACTTGAAAAGGTCTTCTTTACTCTTTACTTCCTCCAGAATACTCTGATTTCAAATACTAAGCAAAACTTTGGTTAAAAAGTCATCTTTAACGAGTTTATAGCACATTATTTTATGCTGTCCAGAGATGCACTGTGATGATCTGGTCTGGCACAAGGAGTCTTTTATTTTGAAAGGAAATCCTACGAGCTTAAATCAAACGTAAGAGTTATTTCACATGTTGAGAAAATACTAGTTCATTTGTATATTTTTATTTTTATTCATGTCACAAAAGAAACACAATTCATACTTATTATTTAAAAAAAACCCTGTAATGAATGCAAAGCAGTATCAAAATAAGACTTTGCGGCTCCTACTAAGCTCTTCTCCTGTTAAAGGTTGCAGTCCCCTGGTCATGACTAATCATAGCAGCCATATACAAAGTCAGAGTTACACAAAGTTTTGTCTTTCTTCAAATCAGACCAAGTTCAACTGATCATTACAATATTAGCTGTGTGATGCATAAGAGTTTTGGAGATTATTACATGGTAATCTTTCCTTGCCTCCTTGTCAATAGCTGATATTTTTCAGACCAGCTGACCGACTGTGTTCTGCATCCTGATTGGCTGTTGTCAATGCAGGGTCTCCTAAATCTTCCCTTTGTTTTCATTCTATAGTAAAAAACGTATTTTTTATGTAGGTTTGAACTCTGAGAGGGAAAAAAAGTGTGAAAATGTTCAGTCTGAGAATATTCTATAGAGTGTAATGAGGGATTTTAGCGCCTTAAAACATCTGTTATTCTATTCAGTGGATTTTACCTAACGTGGATTATTTTTAGAACGCAACGCCTGCGATAAACGAGGGAACACTGCACACAGAATGAAATCCCCCATCATGACCTCTACTGCATTATGCTCATGGAGATCGACCTCTAAAAACACATTTATTAAAACAGTTTCAATAGTAGAGCTGGGGTTCAAAAAAATCCCTGTAAAATTAAGATTGAGCAAAACCATAAATGCATTTTCCCTTAAAGTTTCAAAGTAAGAGTATTTTCAAGGCTAGTTTCTAATGAAAGAGTTTATTTTTATACCATCGATCAGCTTTTGTTTGGTTTAAATTAGTTTAGTTGTGTGAAAACAGGCTTTTAAATCAAACAAAAAAATAATCTAAATTTGAATTTAAGAGTCAGTTTTGAATGTGAACTCTTCAAAGTTTTTATATAAAATGGTTTAGATTACATCTGGAAATGTATTTTGGTAATATAAACTCTTTATTTTTATTTAATGATGAGCGAAACATACAGAACACCCTTACTGATACATGTTCAAAGCTGAAATTCATCAGTGGTGAGAATTTTATCTTAACACTGATAAAGAAAAACGATGCCTTGTTATTTCCTCAATACCACAATGTGATTAGGAGAAAACCTAAATGAGAATTCAATCTTCTCACCAAATGCCACTGCATGGAGTAGTTGGGGTCATTGAAGGCCACGGATCTTTTGGAACGACTGAGCAGCATCTCTTTGGAGAACCACAGAACCTGAGGATGTGCTGCTAGAACCTCCCCCGCGGTCCTCCTCCAGAGCCCTCCCTGAGAACTGGAACCGGAGCTCGCCAAGCACAGCAGGTAATGGCCTTTCAGCTGTCCGATCTGCCCTTTATTCTGCAGCCCAGCCTGGTCTGCTACCTGAAAAAACACAAAAAAATAACACAAAGATGCTAAAAATAAAAAAAGTTGCTAATACGTTCTGGAGTGCTAACATTCTGCTTTGTTTCTAAGCAAAAAAAAACATCTTTACACATTTAGAATCTTAAAAATTAAGATATTGTCTAGAAGAAAAATGGTTACAAACTTAAAAGGGACCAAAAAAAGGTCAATACTTTACCCTGTTAGCAATTACATCCAGGTCTAGAGAGTCTTGCTCCACATCCTCGTCTTCCTCATCCTGCGTTCCAGCGTGGAGCCGAACAGCCCAGGACTGACCAGGACCACAGGAAGAAGACAGCCAAGGCGAGGAACGAGACAGGTGTGGAGAAGGGAGGGAAGGAGTGACGGAAGGCATGAGAGTCAGCAGGAAGAGGACTAAAGAGGACACAAAGATGAGCAACAGGAATGTGGGGAAATATGGCGTTGCCATAGCAAGGAGAGGCGATACGGGGGATCAACCAGGGAAGTCCTCTTCATCTGAGCAACAATCTGGACAATCAGAGACAAAAAGGTGTAAAAAGACAAAAATGTGTTATTTATGCCTGTACAACATTCAAAAAAGAAAAAAAAAATACTGTATAATATGTGCATATATCCAGCAAAGTTAATTTGCAGAACAGTTTATGACAATGCTAAAGGACAAAAGTAAAACATAGGAGAATTTAATTAAAGCAAATGCCATTTTTTAAATAAAATTGACATTTGCTTGCACAACAGTTAATATTATGGGCATATAATCTATAAAACAATTAATTTTTTTGCTAAAAAACGCATCCCACAAAAATGATAAGCCCTCCGGCTTCATTCCAACACTTAAATGTTGACATGAGAAAAAACTAGGATGCTTTTATTTTCTTAACCCGTTAGCTCTACGTTTAGCTAACAGGAAATTAGCTCCCAGATTTGCTAATTGTTTCGCTTTATTTTAGCTTGTAAGCTAACTCGTGTACCAACAGACCGTTGAGACGGACACAACTCAAGCTCTTTATGGTAACACAAAATCACAGCTAAAGACCAAATGTTAGCGACAACAATAATGGAAACGCGCCGTGAGCGAGCCCCATGTTTTCACTAAGGCGCAGTTGTCATTGTTGGCGAGCTACAGTCCTCACAACAGCCGCTGTTCGTCCATTAAACGACGCCGAATGAGTCAAAAACTACAGGTAAATACGGAGAAAGTTTATTAAGACCTTACTTTTGACGAGATGTGCGTGTCCTCTCAGCAGGAAGCGAATATTTAGGGTTATTTTGCTGAGCTTGTCACCTCATTTCCGCAACAGACCTGCGTTTAGCCGTGCGTGCTTACGTCACACTGCTGATGACGCAACGACGTAAAATGAACTGCAAAAGAAAAAAGCCATACGAATTTATAAAAGTTGTCTGTCTTTAAATATATTTAGCTTGTCTTAAATGATTGTTCTGTAATGTGTGCTTTGTAATTATTACTTTGCAATGTTTGCTTTGTAATGTGTATTACTAGCATTCTCAATGTTCTACTTGTCTTACATTATTGTTCTGGACAAAAAATAAAAAATAATAAAAATAAGAAAGAAAAACGAAATAAATGCAAATGGTTTCAAGTCAATTAGATTTGGGATACATTTTAGCTATAATTTTCAACATCTTCAGCTATCAGCACTAGAATCCTTAGCAGCTAAATTCATCTTACAGCATTCAAACTAGCATTATCGCAGGTAATGCTATATATCTAGTTCATAATTATGTTAAAAAGTTACGATTCTAAAGTTTTAAAAGTTTAGTTTTAGAATGTTCTTTTAAATGTTTATCTTTTTTTGTCCCTCTTGAGTTTCACACCCTTGCTCTCTACAATAACACAAAGTTTAGATTTCCTTGTCATTTCTTTATTAGAAATACACAACTTTTCTTTTACTGCACAATCACATTACACTTGACTTTTTTAATATTCAGCATGGGATCTCATAGGAACCAGTATCACTTTAAACCTTTGAAAATATTGTGACCATTCATCGTCTATTAGACATAACTGTAAACCATAAGCTTCTCATTGCCAGAGATCTATTAAGAACAACATGTCTCCCTACTAAAAGGAAAATATACTTAGAAAACAATTACCGACTATGACTGTAGACATAAGCTTCCCAGTGCCAGGGATCTTCTAGAAACAAGTACACATTTTAAAAATAAAGTCCATCTGCAAACAGAACAATATCACACTGATATCACACTGAGATCAACTCAAATTGTGCAAATATCAGCACAGATAAATCGCCCATTCCTTCACAAAATAAGCAAACACACAACTGTCCCAATTAAAAATGTAAAAACTACACTTTTCAATGTTAAATAAACAATTACTGTAAAAATGCAACTTTATTTTATAGTGCAAAAACTGTAATGAACTACTTATGTTAGAATACCTCATTCAAAATAGGACATTTATAAATATTATTATGTTAAAGATTATCACTAACTTTTATTTACATACATTAATATTATTTTGCTTTTGTTTACATCCTCGGGTCAAGCCCTCTGTACAAAAAACTACTCAAAAACAAGTAAGATCAATGGGTACAAATAGCTCCAGAGAGCAGATTCTCCTACATTTTCACACCTGAGTGACACCTTGAGCACCTGAGCGAGAACACACCCATCACACCTTCCTGTCATGTTTTTAGGATCATACAACCCCCTGGAGAGGATACGTTAATACTAACCAGATGGATTTTCTGTCATAAACAGACACAAGAGCACAGGAATACACTTTGGTCCCAGTTTGTCGCTACTTTATACAGAGTTATTAAAAAAGGTATCGAAAAACTAAAGATGCTAGTAAATAGAACAAGGACTAAAGCAGAAAGTGGTTCGTTTTTTCTGTAGTTAAAAATCATTTTCTTAAGACAATCAGCTGCTCCGTTACCTCCTTACCAAAGTAATCCATAACTAGTAAAGAGCAACAAAAGAGTAAAACTCTCTCAGATTCATTTCCACTATAAATTTCCTGATTAAACACAAAGAGACATTGTGAGTAATGTGTTACAGCCCCGCCCATTTTCTGAATAAACATTTTCTGTAGAAAGATGTCTAATTCAGTCATTTCTTTTTCTAGTAATAATCCAGCAGGAGAAATAATATATGTCACATCTGCAATATTTTTCACTAAAAATGATAATAATAATAAAATAATTCTAAGTATTGTTTCAACGGAATCATGAGGTTTATACCACTAATGTCCAAATAATCAAAAAAAGGGTTTGGAGTCGATATTTACATTTGTTTATTTATTGCATAATTGAATGTGAACCTCTGTAAAATGAAAACAAGTTTATATCAAGTTTTATATAAAGTTTATTGGGGAAAAATACAGAACAAAAACAGTAACAATAACAAATTAGATGGATTATTCCTACTGTGAAAATTGATCAATTTAATTTCCTTTTAATCACAAAATAATGTTTAATTTTATCTGAAGAAAAAATAATAACTATTTAAGAAAGACTGCTTTGCAGAATATCAAAAAAGCATGGAAGTATATAGGTACTAACCTTTGTAGCCCATTCTTTCAAAGTAAAATTCTTAAACTGCTAAAAGGAGAAGACAACATTTGGAACACTTTCTCTAACTAGATTTTGACGAGACGAATCTGTTCAAATGTGATTATAAAATTGAAAAAATATCCACTAAACTTTCAGATTTCTATAAACAAGCCCTGCTTTCCTAGAAACTAATTGATAAACTTAATTTGTATTTGATGCAATTTCAACAAAAACTATTACAACTCTTTAAAATAAATTAAAATAGTTACCCATTTAGCAAAATTACTCTTTTTTGGATTAGCTGAATATTTATATTGTATCACTTTCTATAAACAAATAAAAAATCTTTTACACAATACTCTACCTGGAGTGAGATTTTACCAGGACTCAAAACTCATGGATATAAATTGGGGTGAAATTTGGCTCATTGGAAATAAATACTGTTCAGATAACAAAATAAAAGAAATCTAATTTAACATTTACGTCGTATATGTCATGTTGAAACCCTTTGGGGACGATTTATTCTGGATGTGGACCAGTCATGCACATTTTCAGAATCACAAGAGGAAATAATTTGTTGTTTATTTGTGAATTGCATGTATACAAATATATTCTGGACTGATGTTGGAAATTATTTTAGTCACAAAACGGGAAAAACCCTCAAGTTTTCATTTTGGGCTGTTATGACAGGATGGACCAGAACTTTACTTGCACTGAAAGGATTTAGCTATCCTTGTCAGACTGAAGGAGGGTTTCCAGAGGGTTCCCAATCTTTCACAGTCGGATTGTCACTTTGCCTCATTTCTCCATTAACTGGTGAACTTCAACACAAGAGAACTAACTCAGAAATAGGGGTTCAACATCAGATAAAACCCCATTAAACACTAAAATTTGTTTTTTTTTCCCACTGTTTATTCCAAAGAGCAACATTTTCTGCTTAACTAGAGAAAAGATAACAACATTATAGTTACAATAAGCCTTTTATTGGTTCCTCAGGCTGCCAGTATCTGACAGATAAATATCAGAGTTGATCTATTTACAGCTTTTTCAGAGACGACACAAACTGTCCCTCACAGACAGATATATATATTTGTTCTTTAGTGTACAACGGGGCTGCTTTCCTCTGCTGTCCCTGTTAAAAGGTGTGAAGGGTTAGTGCCAGACAGTGGAGAAAAAAGCCCTATTAAGTCATCGAACCACATAAAAGCAGTTCACCAGTCGCTTGCAAAGATATGTGTTCTGTGAATGTGCAAAGAGGACGCCTGGAATGCACATAGTTTATATACAACAGTTCAGCTTTCATGTAAGCGGAGCAGGAGGAACAAACAGAGCAGATCTGAATGTCGGGATTCCTTGTCAAGCATACGCTGTTAAATAGATTTGGATTAACTTTCTGGATTAACGTCAAAACGTTCTGCTCTTCGGTTACAGTAAAGTACAGCTGTGCACATACAGGCATGCTCGAGCAACTTGCTTAACTCAGTCAAAAGCCGCAAAGAGAAGACATACACAACCACATTCATGTGTTCAAACCAACACAATAACCACTTCAACTCTTTTGTTTTCATATTTGGGTCAAAATCCTGAAACTCTCCATCCTGCTGCCCAGGATTCTGCAAACCAACGTCAACAAATCCAGAGAAGCTGTGAGAAATGACATGACTTGTTTCTTAAAACAACAGCACTTTAAGGATTCACTTTACACTAATAAAATAAAATAAAAAAGTTTGTTTTTTGCCTTTTAGCTCATGTTTAGTCAAGCTGGTCTGCATAGGTAGCTGAAAACAGGCAAAGATGATGCTGACTGCAGCACCTGGGGTTGCGCTGGTGCCTCCAGTTCATTACGACTCTTCTGGCAAACGTCAGGTCAGCCGTGGAATACACTTCCCACGAGTCCATTCTTTCATTTTAGGAGTGATATGTCGTCTGCAAAGTCACCATGCGGGTGGAGGCAGCGGGCGAAGCGCCACTGGCACACCATCAGACATAGTGGCAGCATGAACAGAGCACAGATCCCGGCCATGATGTAGGCGATGGTCATCAGAGTGGACTCGTCCGTCTGTGGGATGTTGTAGCCGCAGTCTTCCAGGTCGATGCCGTGAAACGGGCCCTCCACAGAGGCGGTGCGGAACTCATCGTGCACTGCCGACAGACAAACGCCATTGAAGGGGGCAGGGGGAGGAGCCACAGCACAACAAAAATGGAGTTGTTAACAGAGGCAGGTCCATTTAACCCTTACATTTTAGCTCCAGTGTTTGTGTTCTTTCATTTAATGTATTGTTTTAATGGTTAACATGATAAACGTTATTCCAGCAGATTCTGAAGGAGACGTTTGAAGTCATCAATAACTTTGGCCGGTGCAACACCCCTCCGTACCTGACCCTGTCTTAGCTAGGTGGGGGAGAGGAGGGGTGCGCGGTGTTTACCAATCTGGTATTGTGTGCGGTGATGGGTTAGGGTACTGATACTGGGTTCAGGCACCGGTACTGGATGACTCCTGAGGACCAGTCGGCGTCCAGTACCACATCTGGTACCAAATCTGGTACTATGTCCAGTTCCGGATTAGGGTTAGGGTACTCATTTCAGGTTTGGGTACCAGCACTAGACAACTCCCGAGAATCAGTCCGCGTCCTGCACTGTGTCTGGTACCAAATCCGGTGCCACGTCTGGTGATATGGGTTGGGGTACCAATAACAGGTTTGGATGCCGGGATTGAATGACTCCTGAGGACCAGTCCGCGTCCAGTACCGCATTCAGTACCGCGTCTGGTAGCACGTCCGGTACCACATCCACTACCGCGTCCTGAGGCTTGTGAACCCTTGACTTTACAAACAGCCTGCACGTCAACAAACAACGAGTTGGGGACAACCAAAACATCATTTTTTGACTTGTAGGGGTTCTTTACCAAATGACAATATGTGACGACTTAGGGCTGAGAATGTGTTGGACCGCACGTATCACAGGGTGTGCACGTGATAGTAACATGCTCGTAAGATTCTCGTGGGACGCCAACATGAGGTCCTCTGTCTCATTTCTAACAGCTGCACAGGAGGAACAACTGACTGTATATAATTTACTGCATAGTGTCCAGGGTTCGGGGGAGGGATGAAAAAGATCATGATGAAAACATCTGTAGGACACGCCCTCATCTCACCTACTTCCCCCTTACTTACCCTCACGTGTATCTTATGTGTTCACTACATCCTGACGCACGCAACACACCCATAGGAAAATATGAGCAGAGAAAGTTTTGCCCCCCGGAGTCACCAGGTTGTCTATGGAGTGATATTTGTGCCACAATATGGCAAGCAAAAGTCACAGTTTTGAGATCAACATTTTCTAAGTTGCAAACAAAATGTTAAGTGTTGCAAATAAAATATTGAATATTTGCTTTGAAAAACTTTTTTTTGTGAGTCCAATTTCTTTTTTGTTAAAAAAAATTGCGAACAAACATTTTTAGATGCGTAGTGCCACATCTCACTTTCACGCCATCTTGGATTTTGAAACTTCTTCTGTCAGCGTTACTTTTGTGCCACCCCAACAGCCTGCTGATTGGTCTAAATTCTATCCAATCAGGTGTCTCTACATCACGTTGTCGTGCTTGAGGACCATTCAACTTTCTCTTAATTTTTCAATGTTTTATTCATTCAAAAACTAGAGCTCCTTCATACAAGTCATAATAGTAAAGTAATGTCCGGCTGGACGGAGACGAAGCTGAGACCTTTCTTTCTGCTGCAGACATTTTAAACATGTTGATAGCTACACTAACATGAATAAATCCAGAACTCTGTTGTATAGTTGAGCTTTTTTGCTCCTCCTGAGTTCTGCTCAAAGAGAAACGGGCCGGAATGGTTGAAGATGGAAGAATTCTGACCGAACAGCGGCGATAGAAAGTCTAAACTCTGCTTTGGTCCCCTTAGAAGGCGCTGCAAGGCCGAGACACCTGATTGGATAGAATCTAGACCAATCAGCATGCTGTCTGGGGTGGCACAAACATAACTGACAGAAAAGCCAAAGATAGGATAAAAGTGAGATGAGGCACTACGCATCTAAAAATGTTTGTTCAAATTTTAACAAAAAAAAAAGTTTGCAAACGCAAAAATATTTTTTTCAAGCAAAAAAAAGTTTGCAAACACAAAAAAGTTTTAAAATCAAATATTAAATATTTTATTTGCAACACTTAACATTTTGTTTGCAACTTAGAAAATTTTGATCTCAAAACTAGGACTTTTGCTTGCAGTATGGTGGCACAAATATCACTCCATAGTGGTCTAGTATCTTAGAGGTTCCCGAGGACAACCTACATTTACCGTACAGATTTACCCATTTCTCACCCAAGCTATTCATAGGTGAATTTCTAATTTATTGATGGCACTGGGAATGCTTTGGAAATACACCAAACGATGATCAGAGTGGGTCCGTGAGGCGCAGAGCGTCCTCCTCACCGTGGCAGGTGCTGACAGCGAAGCCGATGCGCTTCTTCTCGCGGTCGAAGACGACGTAGAAGCCCTCCATGATGACGGCTCCCATCACTGTGCCGGTGCTGGACTGAGACACCGCAAATTTATAGCAGTCCTCCTGAGCGGAAGCCACATCCTCCACCGGCCGCAGGTATTGCTGCAGAAACAAAGACAACAATAGAAAGAAGACCAAGAAGCACCAGACTAAAATAAAAAGAGGGCTAGACCAGATCTGTGAAGAAAATTAAAAGGCTATTTGGTCTCCAAAGGTACTGAAAGTTCTATTACTTAAAAAAAACATTCAGGGTTCCTTTTTAAAGTTTTCTCCTAGAAAACAGAAATCCTATGTTTTGATTATATTTTTTGTTTAAAATATGCATTAATAAAGTGTATTTTAATAATATCTGATATTATTATTTTACATTTCTTCAAAAAACATTTGTGAGGGAAAAGTTTTTGAACATTTTTGATCTTGGTGCTCTTGAAGAGTTTATTATTATACATGACTTTTATTATTGAAGATTTTTAGAAATGTGTTTGATTAGTTTATTTCTCTAGACAGAACACGGTCTCTGGAAACAGAGAGTTTGATGTAAGGGACAAAGAAAAAACATACTTGGCCTTAAAATACCTTTAATTCATTGTGTTGGGGGGAAAAAAAATAGAAAAATTCAAGATCGTGACTTTAAAACTGCGAATAGAATCGTGGCTTGACTGAATTGTTACATCCCTAGTTCATTGACCGATTCTGCGCAAAATCTGATTGTATTTAATTGTAGTTCTTGATAGAAAATGTCTTAAAGGCATATTTTGACACATGTTCTCATTTTAGAACATGTTTGCATCTAATGAAGTTTCTCAGAAACACAAACCGAGTCGACTGCCATGTGTCAACTATGAAGTCATTTCTAGGCTGTCCACTAGGGGGCAGTCAGAGTCCAACACGTGCATTTCAATTCAGGACACTGTCAGAAGATTCACAAATATTAGCTCAAGATCTTTTAAATAAATGAAAAATAATGTAGAACATTTTCTGTTTTTTTTTAGATTCAATATTGTTTGCAAATAAATCTGAGGTGGAAATAAAACTTAATTAATTACCATTTAGTGATATTATGATGTAACACATCTAAAAAGCACCATGGATGGTTAGTTTTTACCGAGTGATTTCATGTGTGAATCGTGGTTGTGAAGTGGACGCTGCATTCAGCTTAGGAACGCTCTGCTGTAATTACCTGCGGCAGGATGGATATTCTGAAGGACTGGTTGCGGTTTTCGCTCATCAAGTACAGGGAGATGACGGGGAAGATGTGCCAGGGCGTCGTGCCGGCCTGCCAACACACCAGCTGCTCCCCCAACCAGAACCCAGAGGGAAACTGCTCCGTCTGCAAAGCAAGGTCAGAGGAACTGTTCATTTCTCCCAGCTCCAGCCTGGTGTCAGATGGCTCCTGCTCGTCCGGTACATGCGTCTCCTCACCGAAGAGGCCGCCTCGATCGCTTTGACTGCAGCCTGGAAGACTTTCCTCGGTAGGCGCAGGTTGGTGGTGCCGCTGTCCACGATGCTCTTGTCGTAGTTGTACTGCAGGAGACGGTTCAGCAGTGACAAATTCTGTGATCACGACAGGAAACACTCGACGGTGATTCATTACTTACCTCTTTACAGTCCATGTTGAGGTCCTGCCCGTTCACTTCAATGCGCACGATTATAACCTCATAATACCACTCCCTGCGGATCGGAGTGTACCAGATGTCTCCCACGTAAAGCGAGGAGTCCACTCCTCCGATGATCTAACCAGAAGAAGAGGTCTTATATGGAGGATGAACACGAGGAATGTTACCAAGTCTTGGTGGTTGTGCTACCATGCTGCCGCCCACGGTGGAGCTGCCCGTGGAGTAGTTCTGGGTGTAGCCGGCGCCACACAGCTGCAGCGAGAAGAGGTTGGGGACAGACGTCTGACGGACCAAAGAGTCAAAGAAAGGCTCCAGCGTCTCATCCGGCTGGAAGACGAGAGATCACAAAGACCGGTTTATGTAAGTCAGGGGTGGAACCGTTTATCGATTTACTCAAACTATACTTTTATCACTGTTCCCAGTGGTCTAGTAATTATACAGTCCAATCAAAAAGCCTGAGTCGTTTCTTAAGACGGATTTTCTGCAGAAAATAAATACACTTCTGGTTTGTGGGCGGGGCTACTGAAGATAGCTGCACTAATTTCCCAGCATTCCTTTGTTTACACTCTCTCCTGCTAGCTTGTAGCCCCTAACAAGCCCAAGCTAATAGGAGTGCAACGGCTCACAAAACGCACAGTTCGGATAGTTTTTGGCTTTAGAGTCTCAGTTCAGATCATTAAAACAGAAAAAAACAACCAGAGATTTAACAGGAGAGGGTGGGGGCAATCTGCGGTAAGCATGTGTGCCTAACCGTCGCCCACAGCGATCCGTTAGCGAGCGGTTTCAGATATCCAGACGTACAGTGTAGAGCTCAGACGAGGAAAGACGTTCATGGATCTATTGTCTGTAAGTGGATGTATCAGAATGGAGCAGAGAGACTTTGACCCAACCGTGACAGTCGCTACTAGGGCTGTAACGAGTATCCAGGTGCTCGGATACTCGCGATCTGCTCCCGAAAATGAATATTCGCGACGTCCAAGATCGCTGATTCATGATGTTTATGAATATAGAAGAGTGTAATAAAATATAATCTGGGGGCGATGTATTTACGCTCTGAAACGCAGAATAATGTTGGATTTTAATTCATGAACTAAAACAAAACCAAATGAGCAGCGCTACTGTCACTAAAAGCAAACAAATCCTCGTGAAGCTTCCAGTCTTCAAAGTAAAACTAGCAAGAACTTTTTCTCCATTCCAAACATAAGACTGAGGTTCTGCTCACTGACAGAACTTGTGAAAAATATGAATTAGCCTTAAAGCCCGAGCTTTAGCTCCAGTTTTACATTCTTTTGGTTCATAACTCTTCAACAGTTGACACAATTAATGAAACTCTAATGGATTCTGAAGTGGAGAAAAATGACTTTCTATACCAGATTTGCACCAATTTATGATGCTTAGAACGTTGAGTGTGGATGGAGAAACTGTGGAGAACATTTTCAGGTATTGTAGTTAAATAACCTAAAACAACAGAGATTTTTATGCTGTTTATGTACTGCTGAACTTATTTATTCATTCATTCATTCATATGATTCGATCCACAGCTCTAGTTGTTACTTTCCCTCTCTGATCCAACATGATCTGAATACATTTTAATATTCAATGATTTCATATATGTCCTCCATTATCAGAAAAATGCAACAAGAACATGTAAAAAACACAATGTTCACTGGAGTGAGTCTTTAATCAATGAATTGATTTACGTTTCTAACAATCCAACCAGACTGATCCGTCTAACTGAATCAAATCAAATGGACATTTGCCATTAGAAAGAAACCTTTATTTATTCATCCAGTTCTATTTATGTGGGGAAACTAAGACTTTGAATTTGGATCATTTTCATTTTGGACTGACAGCTAAAGCCTACAGTTCACACGCCAAAACCCCGGAGGACCCACAGGGACGGTTTTTCATTTCATTTATATTATCATTCTATTTTTTGGCCACTAAAATGAAAAAAATGTCAGATTATTGTTAACCCAGAAGGAAATAGTTTCTTGGGTTCTGCAGGGTGTAAACATTCAAAGAACCTTCTTCAGAAAAAGACTTTCATCTCAAAGATCAGTGTGGTTAATATCTGTCACATTGCCGTGTTTTCCCTGTGACAGATTTCAGGTCTTCTATCTGCTGGGCGTACGACACCTCGATTGGACTGATGGTACTTCCTGCTGCTGACCCCCCCCCCACACACACACACACACACTGACCCTGCGGCGGTCAGAATTCAGCTTCTTTGACCTCTGACCACCACAGGGTCAGTGCTCGGACCAACAACAGTTTGTGGCTCAAACCACTGGAATGAATTTCAGAGTAGCAGCACATTTGCAAGCAGTCGTTCTATAAGACACTTAACCCAACAACCAAGTGCATTCATTTTCTTCATTGTAATCACTTCTGCTGAGTGCAGTTGAGTTTTGTCACTGTCTCCTGTGTTGTCACTCTGTAGTGTTGGTTTTAGTGTAAGATTTTGCAGGTTTCTCTACTAGAATCTCTCATGCTAATATTATTTGTTTTATTTTAACTTTTTTTTCTAATATTGAAAACAATTAGTAAATTAATAAGGGCTTTAGACATTTGTTTTTTCAACTTTTTTGGAACATTTTTAACTAAATCTTAGAGTTTGAAATGAGTCTTAAAGTGATCTGAAACTTTTGGATAAAGATCCTTCGACAGCTTTAACTAACACATAACTGATGGTGGAGAGGATGGACTCACCCGGGCGATGTCGGCGTAGGCCAGGCCCAGGATCCCCTCCCAGTTTGAGCCGTTGATGAAGAAGCGCTCCGACTGGGTGATGGCGGCGATGTTGGCCCGCAGCGTGGCGTTGGGGCCGTGCGGCACAGACACCAAGTCGGTGCCCAGCTCGCCTTCCCAGCGGCCTTGAGTGTACGGAACGTAGACGTTCCGGCCCATGTCGCGGTAGGAACTGGAGCTGTGAACGCACCAGGGGAGGGAAACCTTCATGGACCACCTTTTCTTTCCAGTTTTGTAAAGATTTGCTGCATGCCAGGACCTAGCCTGCACTCACAGAGAGCGGTGGTAGTATCTGCGCAGGAACGGGTGAGCAGCTGCTCCAACTGCAAAGTTGCTGCTTCCTGTGTCCACCAGAATGTTTAACTGGAATGAAAAGAAGCAAAAGACGCATCACTGTATACTGAGAAATACTTACAGAGCCACTCAGATTGTTTTGGCAGTGGCGGTCCGTGCATTTCCGAGCTGAGCCTTCAGTCTTCCTCCGCCAAAACCATCCTCGTTCATATGAACTCTTTTACGTTTTTAACACCATCCTGTTATGTATGAATATTATTTTATGGAGCAATTCCATCATCATTTAAATAGACTTAATTCACTACAATTGCACATATTGTAAAGTCTCCTCCCACTGCAACAAACATCAAAGCACCATTTGCAACTAAATTTGAAAAAAACATTTTGATTTACAGCATTTTAATTTACAGCAAATACAACTTATTTAAAGAGGAACTCTATGAGAGAAATCCAGGAGATCAGCGACAGATTTCCCTGCAAAATCCTGCACGCCGTTAAGAGCAGCTGTGTGGTGCGTTCAGTGGCGGCGTGGAAGTTCTCATTCTGGCTCCTTTGTCGCTCAACATTGTCACAAAACTCTGTTACCTGGCCAGACAGAACTGCTGGAAGGTTGAGAGTGGCGAACAAATCTTTTTCCCAGCAGACAGGCTCGCTAGCTTCAGCCTTTTTTTGTCCAATTTATCCGCAAAAGTCCATCTTGAGAATGGCTTACACAGTAAATCAGCAACTAAATCAACTTCTCTCCTTCTTCTATTGTTAAGTGCAAAACAGTGAGTAATTCAAATAAAAATTAAGTGCAGCTACAACCTGAAGAACAGAAGAAGTTAGCTTTTGGTAGCTCAACCTTTGACCATCCAGCCAGAGGCGAATATGTCATCATCCATCCTACATTCTGAAGCTACAGAAACTTGAACTCAAATTGGTTGAATCAATGTCAACATGCTTAATCCTTATATGGCCATGATTTAATCAGCCGCCACAAAACTGGAAATGACTGAATGTATGAACGCAAGGCAGACTTTCATGAACCTAGCAACAAGTGAGGTCTCAAATCTGATTGGTTAGAAACTTTCATGTGAAAATCAGTCTGACAGCAGCCCAGCCGGGGTGTCGGGCTGTGAGAGAATCTGACAGAACAGTCGGAAAGATCTAAAATATATTTTGGACAAATATATATCTGTGATTTAAATATTTCTTTTCAGATTATTTAGGCCTTTGCTGAAGGCTTTGCAGGCCCTGACGTACACCACTGATTTTTGGTGTTTCTTGTAGCATTTTCTGATGAAGGACTTTTATTTAAAAAAATGTAAGATTAAAACTGCACTTCTGAGTTTTTCTTTTTTCAAATCTTTGTGAATCAGGAGCAGACAAAACAATGCAGTTTGAAAAATATCCTATTTGTGACGTAGACAATAAAAGCTCTGTGCTCTGCTCCGTTCTGATGCATCCTGTTGCAGACAAATAGATCCATGAACGTCTTTGTTTTCCTTATCTGAGCAGGAATCTGGATCAGAACCGGACAGCTGGATGGTTCTGATATTGCTGCCACTTTTGTTGTACCACAAAAGTTAGGCTGGAGCAGTAAGCTAGCAGGAGAGCGTAAACAGATGGGTGACGGGGTAACAGTCCTGCCCTCAACTCAGAGGTGAATTTCTAATGAACTCCTGCTGCTCTGTAGAAACTGTCTAAGAAAACGGCACAATTTTTTTAAAATTGTCTAAAAACTGTATCCAACAAATGACTGGAGTGGGACTCTGAAAATATCATATTTTCAGAAATATACATTCTGATCATTTAACCAAGTTTACAAATTTGTAAACACGTCCATCTGTTAATGTCAGACGCGTACTGTATCAGTTTCTCGTCTCTTGCAGTGCCACACCCCCCTTTAACCTTGATGTCCTTCTCTCCCCCCCTTCTGCTGCATCTGCATCTCTGAGTATCATATTTCCAGTCAAAACAGTCAGTAAATCTGTGAATGGAGCACGCAGCCATCAATGGGAAAGCGAACGTTTCTGCCCTGCACCTCTCAGACTCTGCGCCGTTAAATGAGATCACATGTGACTGGCAGATATAAAGAGGCTCAGGACATTAGCTGTGAGGATGGACGGACAAAGACAGACAGACAGGCAGGCAGCCACTGAGCCACAGCAAGCTGTTCAATAATGGATTGTCTCTTAAAATACCCACACAAGTGCTACTGTCTCAAGGGCCAAGCCTGTCAGCTCAGAATAAATCCTGACTTTGGTGTTCACCTCAGTGCTTTCTTTCTCTAACACACATAATATTCTGCATCAATCTGAAAAAAAGTGTTTTGAACATGTTATTGAGGCAAATTACTGATTTTGGAGGATATATATAAATAAAATTAAGCGTAAAATTGATAACGGTACAAATAGGCTCATAAGTTTGTTATTTTCCCACTAACAAGCACTAGAGGGCACTGTAGGTGAGTGTATCGGTTATTGCTACTGACAGCAAAATAGAACAAGAAGCTCCAGCCATGGCGGACCTGTTCAATAGTGACACAGACACTAAAAAATCATGTATTTAGTGATTTAACGTGATTTTAAGAGTTACTAAGTTGGCTTATTAGCATGTTATTTATGCTTTAAAGGGTAACCAAACAACTTTTTCCAGCTTTATAAATGGGGCTTTGAAATTTTGTCTATTGGTTCTTGCCACATTTTTGACAATTTAGAATAAACTTGTTTAATTCATTAAAATATGGTCTAAAACAGTCTGTGTGCTGCCCCCTACAGGTTGAAACGAGGTATTACAGTTGAATTTTGTGATTGGTCAACTGGTGTAACTCCCATGTCATTTCAGAAGTTTCACATCATCTTTCTCCAGTGTAAAAGCCCCGCCCATCTTCGAATCTGTAACGCTCGGTCGGTATCGTGTTAGCTTTAGCGTGGCCAGTAGGTGTATTACTTTCGGCTGTCAAAAATCTACTGGTTTGTGCAATAAAGGTTTAGTGCAACTGGCATTGATTCATACGTTGCACTAAAATCCTAGACACTTGTTTCATTCCTTCTGTTTACTGAAGCTAAACGTGGTAACCGTAGTGAAGCGGGCTTATCTATTCAGTCTATTATTGTTAACCATTATGATTTGCCTTTCAGAATAAAATACTTTGTTAAATCAATTTCTCCCAAAAGTATGACTTTGAATAAAGTACGTCTTATATATAAAATTTTTTGGCATCTGCAAAACTGAAAAATACAGTATTTTCTTTTATTCAAATAAGTGTGAATCAGTAGCAGACGGAAACAATAACTTATTTGTGACACTAATGGTACCTCACACGACTTAGACATGAATTTCTAATAAACTGCCGCTCTGCAGAAACTATAGTCCGAGAAAACAACACAGGTTTGTAGATTTTGGATAAAACTGTCATAGTCATAATTTAAAAGACCACTGGAAAGGCTTTTAGAATAGCTTAAAACGCGATCTATGTCTGTCTTTTAGGTCAACAAGCAACATTTCTATTGTATCCGTCATCAGGTCAGCAGGACTGTCTTCCTCTCCGGGAAAGGAGAATTTGCTGACAACTTCGGATTGAGCCCTTTCTTCAGCGCACACACAATAACGCACACAGACAGACACTAAAGGCTGCATCCTGACATCCAAGTGTTTTCCTGTCGCAACAAAAATATGTCCTACTGATGCTTGTGGCAGACAGCATGAAAGGGTTTCAGGTCATTTTAGATTTTTATTAGTTGAAAAAACAAATATAAACATGATTTTATATTTTGGGTTTTTTTAGAAAGCTTTCAGAACTACGTTTTTAAAAAATATATATATATATGTTTTTTTAAATTATATACACATTTTTTACCACTAACAATGCTGATATTGATTTTTGCAGTCACATTTTTTGTGTTCTTAGCACCAGAATTGAAGGCCCAAATACTGGCAAAAACAAAACCTTCTTTCTTTGAAACACTTTGATTTGATTGTTGAATCTAGAATCCCTCAGATGTCTCTCTGATTGTGTACAGGAAGTGTCAGTGACTCAGGGGCAGAGAGGTTCCTTTACTCAGCACTTCTGCTCCTGCTTCATCCCTCTCATTTCTTTTGTTTCCTGAAAACTCCCACAGCCTCCTTCTGCCACAGTTGAGCCCTTTTCTTTTTTTCTTCCCATCTGCTCGTCTCATCCTCATTCATTCTGCACATAGCTCTTCAGCTTTAATCCAATTGATCTTTGCTTTGAAAATGCAATATTGATTTGTGAAAGTCATGAATGGATTTACCTTGAAAGCAATTTATTTTTCACTTTCAATAGGGCTGTTAACATTAACGCTTTAACGCACGCAACTAATCAAAAATATTAACACGTTAATATGTATCAACGCAAATTAATCTAAAATACACTATCACTGTTACTCAGTGGTTCATGTTTTCACTGCGTGATTTCGTTGGATATTATCTCGCTTATACCATGGTCACATACAAAATAAATAAATATTCAATCAATTACTATTTTTTGTGGTTTTGATCACTTTTTCACAAAAAGCGGGCTATTTGATCCATTATCCGGTGCCATATTGTACAAATAAATGTTACCTGGTGAAACATTGTGATTAATCGTGATTAATCACAATGTTTCGTGATTAATCACAACACAGAAGTACGATCAATCAGATTTTTTTAATCGATTCACAGTACTAATTAAAAATAAATGTTGTAAATATAGTTTCGTGTGTGATTTCATATTGTGGTCAGCAAAGACTGAGACAAAAAAAATTGTGGCGATTAATCGCAATTAATTTTTCCGATTAATTAGTTATTTTTGTATTGATTCCCGGCCCTAATACATATATTTATATATTTTTGTTACTTTTTTAGTACAAAAAGTTCAACTTTTATTGGATGTAAATCAGTATAATAGGGGATTCATAACAAAAGTAAATTCAGTTTGGAAAAAAATATATTGAAAAATGAAACAATATTCGATTAAAGTATTAATTTTTAAATGTAGACATCATTGATTTGTTCCGTGGGTTTCTTGTCTCTTTCAGACTCAATGGCTTCCTTCTTCTCTCTGACCCTCCGCGTGCCAGCCTATGCCAGCAGCTGACCCTCATTATTTGCTAACCTTGATGGAACTAAAAGACAGCACTGTCTTAGGTGCGCGCGCACCCACCCACATATCATAATCATATCACTCCCGAGTCACGTGACTGTGGTTTTGGCTAGTACCTACCTTCTGCGGAGGAGAGCCCACGGCCATCTCCACGTAGTAACCCTGTCCGGACTTCCCACGGAGGTTGTCAATCATGTCCACGAAGCTGATGCCGCCCGGGGCCGCTCCCCTTCGCCTCCTCGCCGGGTATCTCCTCCCTCCTCCTCCTCCTCCTCCTCCTCCTTCGCCGCTTCTTCCTGCCTGCGCGGAGGCGTCCGGCGGCAGCGGCGGCTCACCGCCAGCGCCCTGCCGCAGTGGCACGCGGATGGCGGGCGACAGGCCCGAGGAGCTCGGCGCGGACTCCCCGCTGCTGAGCAGGCACACCGCCGTCCATACACACACCTCTATCAGCCAGGGAGGCTGGAGCGTCAACGTTTTCATTTTAAATCAGCTGCTGTGTTGAATTATTTTCGACTGTTTTTTGGAGCTGCCTCTCAGGTTGACATCAGTCTGCAGGAGCAGGCGGGGGGGATGCTAAGATGACGGCTAAACCCATGATGGCAGCTCTGACCCACAATCCTGAGGGATGACTTCCCTTTGATCTCCTGCTCGTGTCAACTAAACACGACACCAAAAAACATTAAAAATGTCACAAAAAATAAAAAAGAAGTCGTCCTCACAATGTCTCCGAGCCGTCTTCACTGATTACTTGAGGCACCGTAAAAAAAAAAAAGACAGGTTCTCCCCCCGCAGGGTCGCGACACTTCCTCAAGCATCCCCGCAGAGAGGACCTGCCGCTGGAGCACCGCAATCCGCATCATCCTCCTCCAACCGGCTCATGCTTTTCTCCGCCTTCCAGTCTTTCACCTCCTCCGCCTCCTCTTCCATCTACTCCGCCGCATCCTCTAGAGGAGAGCCGCGAGTCGATGCTAGCAGTAGCGGCAGATGTCTTCCGGTTGGCCCTCCACAATAAAAGCACAGAACTGGAACAGTTTCCGGATCTGAATAAATACTGTATGGGGAGGTGTTCGTGTGTTCGTGCATGTATTTATATTCTTTTACCCCCCCCCCGCCCCCCCCAATACAAAGCATACATAATTTGTGTTTCTCATTAGTAAGGCCAGATTTATTATATTGTATTGAAGTGTGGGCAACATCTACTACTATTCAAAAGCGCCATAACATGATTTTCTTAAGCCTTTCAGAGTGAACTATATCCATATATAGCTTTTTCCTACCCAAAAGTAAAACGACTGGATTCCTGAAGCTCCGCCTGCCGCTGCGTGTGGCTTCATGATGTCATCCCAGAAAAATCTCTGTTTCTGCATTTCTCCCACGAAAATAATCCAAACTTCTCCAACGATGGCTACACTTACAATATATCTGCCATTAGTGGGCCCAGCCATCTTTACGCTGCTTCACAACACAAACACACGGGTCCTGCACGGCTGTTCAAGGACCCCCACATCTAAAGTAACATCTGTTTGAGCTGGGATTTACAGGTGACAACTGGAAGATATACGACATTCTGCATCTAAAATGACAGTTTTTTAGGATGATCATCACTAGCTCTGTGGAGAATTTGAGTGTTGGTGTTAGTGTGGGAGCTATCAGAACTGATTCTTCCTGGAGGGAGCGGGTGGTATCGTTCTGACGTCAGTAGAACTTTCATGATACGCTCCCTTCAAGTTTTTAATTTTTCAATCAATTAATGACTAATTGTCCTATCTATAAGCAGTGAATTTGACTTACCTGTCGTGTCCAGTGTGAATGTACCATAAGCGAGCTGCGGCCCGGGCTGTTGCAGTCCTGGGAGGAGTTCTCTGAAGCATGGAGAAGGACTGTCAGCGGGCCTCAAGAGGTTCAAGCAAAAACCATCCAGCGCCTCAGGAGAGGAAAGCCGTTTTCTGGGTGTTTCCCTCCTTTGGAGACAGGCTCCAGCAACCCTGTGACCACAAAGGGTTACAGCAGATTGAGAACATAGATGGATGGATATTTTTTCTTTAGTGTAAGCTAGGGCTGGGTTTAAAAAAACAATTAATCGATTTTAATCAATTTAAGCTTAATAGATCAATAATCAATTCACGAAAGATATAAATTGATTTAGCACACAAAGCTAAAGTCTGCTAGCTTGATGCTAACGTTCAATGGAATTTTCCATAGGATGGCTAAAGCTAACGCTAGGCTGACCAAAAAAAAAAAACATTCTTGACTAAATGAAGATCTTTATTTACTACAGGCATAAATTGTCCAAACTCTTTTAAGGAAATAATTTTTAAAGTAACTATTTTTGGTCTAAAACGTAGTTTTTTTCCCTCATACTGTTGTCTTCTTCTTGAATTAAGTTTACTTCTATAGCGCAATCGCCACCTAGTGTCCAAACTGAAACATCCTCCAGGAGAAGCAGAACAATGTTTCCAATGTTAATGATCTGAACATTTTAGTTAGAACTTCTCCTTTAGAGAATCCATGTAACACTGGATGATATTAACAATCTCATTATTTCACTGATACATTTACAGTATGTGAACTGGATCAGATTAATATCAAAATATTCAAACTAAATGATAGATTTTTAATGTATTTCTAAACAAATGTGTATACATTTGTAAACTTTAAATTGAATTGAATGGAAGAATTGAAAGAATCGTAAAAAATCAGAATCGAATCGATTCAGGCTCTTGTGAATCGAATCGAATTGTTTCTGGAAATTATAACCGATACCCAACCCTAGAGTAAGCTATTCGAGTTATAATCTAACCAATCACACACCTCAATAAAAGTATGAGGTCTCACGTTTACATTTGTTTAAACTCGAAAAAGAGAGAAAAAAGAAGTGCAGTCTACTGTCCTGGGTGGAAGGAAAACAATCGTCTCAGCGAGGATGCGGACAAGGAGCCGATTTTGTGTATCCCCTTGGAA
>NC_050524.1:24289345-24290523 GCF_002922805.2 Oryzias melastigma | reverse complement strand
TTTGTAAACTTTAAATTGAATTGAATGGAAGAATTGAAAGAATCGTAAAAAATCAGAATCGAATCGATTCAGGCTCTTGTGAATCGAATCGAATTGTTTCTGGAAATTATAACCGATACCCAACCCTAGAGTAAGCTATTCGAGTTATAATCTAACCAATCACACACCTCAATAAAAGTATGAGGTCTCACGTTTACATTTGTTTAAACTCGAAAAAGAGAGAAAAAAGAAGTGCAGTCTACTGTCCTGGGTGGAAGGAAAACAATCGTCTCAGCGAGGATGCGGACAAGGAGCCGATTTTGTGTATCCCCTTGGAATTGCAACAGATGTGGTTCCAACATTCTCACTCCTGATTGGAGAGAGTGGTTGCCATAGAAATATTAAATCAGACTGACCAATCACTGCTTACTGCTGATTCTGGTTCCAACATTCTTAGCAAGAAAAATGCAGACTAAATTCCAGTTCTCACATACAGTCAATGAGTCTTCCACATGCCTTTTGGATAAGTCTTGTGTTTTGTTAACTTTAACTAGGACTAACATGAATTTTCTTTCTCGTGGCCATCTCCCATAAAGTTTTGATTGAAAAGATGATATGTTCAATGCCTTGGAAATTTGAATGTTCATTTATCTTTTGAAACTTCCAAATCCCTTTCGGGGTCACGGGGCTGCCCAATCACACACACCCTGAGGTCATTTAGAGTCACCCTCTTATCTATGAAGCTCGTTTTTGGACTGTGGGAGGAAGCCGGAGAAAACCCACCTACGACCAGGGCGAACATGCAAACTTCAAAAGGACAAACTTTTTTGTTTGTGAGTGATTTATGAAGAAAGAAAACATCCAAGAGGGTGAATGCGTTTGAAAGACACTGTATGTTGTTTGTTTTATTTATTTTTTTTCTTTCGATTGTTTAAAATGAATCAATTCCAATGTTTAGGCTGATCCTGAACTAAAAACATGGTTTGTGTTTAGGGTTGATAGGAAGATAAGGATCAGATGGATCCGAAGACCCGGTTCTGAGAGGGATTCAGAGTCACTGCGGGAAGCACACAAACACATGCATGCAAAGACGGTCAGCACAAAAACTCAAAGCTCTGTGTGGTTATGTGGTATGGCGCCCTCTGCTGGCCGCATCCCAGAACAAAGATAATTGAGACGTTTCATTTTTTTTTTTTTTT
>NC_050524.1:24283953-24289176 GCF_002922805.2 Oryzias melastigma | reverse complement strand
AAAAAAAAAACAGATGGAAATAGGCATAAAAATATGGATACATTAGATGTTTTTTGCATTCTTTGGTACTTGTGACAGATTTTTTAAAAACAACATTAGATAAGTGTAATGGTCTGGCATACGAGTTTGAAATATCTGTTTTCTCAGAATCAGAACTAAGTTGTGGAGTTGTGCTTGGACCTCTACACCACCTGTGTTAAAGTTATATAATCTTATCCCTCCCTCCAGCTCAATTTATATTATCATTATTATTAACATTATTCTCATGGTACAGAAAGAAATAAACATAACTGGATAAAAAAACAAAGGTTAAACAGCCAAGCAAGGAAACACAGGGCAAAGAAAATGTAATGATTTGATTTGTTTTTGCTAAAAAACACTAATTTATTTTTATTTCCAGGCTGTGTTTATTTTGTTCTAATTTAGATCATTTTAACAGGATCTATATTATGGAGATTCATTTAAAATGATGTAAAAATAAATACATTTGAGTATTTTCTCTATTAACGGTTAGTTTATTTTTACTTTATATAATTTTAACAAAATATATTTTTATGGAGAGTAAAATATTAAAAGTTACTTAAGGTTTAAGTTGATTTATTCTGATGAATATTCCTGCCTCTTTGTTTTATATGTCAAAAAGTTTTAAAAATGTGTTAAATGTTGTTAAGTGTTAAATAAATGTTTATTTTCTTTGGTTTGTTTTGGATTTGACACCCCTGATCTACAGGTCTGTGCTTCATAAAACGATACAACCCATCTGTAGACCCTTTTTCCTACGATACCTTTATTCTGAAGGCAAAGGGATGAAACCACTTTTGTTGTTCTTGTTGGAAAGAGCCTTATGTACACACTCTAATAAATCGTGAATGTATTTTGTTAGAAAAGAAACTCAAAGCTTGAGATTTTAAAATTGGATTCACATTACAGAACAAAAGTACATCTCAAAACAAATACATTCATACTATTTTTATTTTTTTTTTACTACTATAGTTGTTATCATTTTTTGTTTTTTACACTAAACATATATGTCTCTGTTGCATTATTTGTTGGGACTCTCTGTTTACTCTAAGCCACATTTATTTCCTATCAATAAATAAACTGTGAAATAGCTCCTAAAATAACGAGGAATCACACAGTAAAGCTGAATCCTCTTATGACATGTAAACTCTGTCTTGAGACGCCGCCGCGTGTTCCAGGTAAGAGGGGATGTGGAAGAATAACGACACATTCCCGTCTTTCTCTGAGCTTCCTCCTGCTGAGTCTTTCTCAGCCTGGAACAAGTTCTCCGCTGGGCCCTTCTGTCCTGCACCTACAGAGAGGGAAAAAATGATGATTTATGAGACATATCTTATTTTTTATTTGTTAATGTTGCTTTGAACCATCAGGTCTGACATTCCAGCAGCATCAAGCAGTAAATCTTTGAATTAAAGATAAAATATTGAGCGGCAAACAAGCAAATTCATTAAAAAAAAAAACCATCTCACTGGATAAGGACTTTGAGACACAGCAAGTGTGTTCTCCTGGTTCGCTGGTGGGGGGCTCCACTCTGCCCTCTGGTGGGCAGTATGCTGTAAAGGGGCTTGCGTTGCCTTCCCTTCACAAAACACACACGGTATAAGTTTAAATTTTTTTTAAAGGTAAAAACTTATATCTACATGTGCTGATAGTTTTAACAAACATATACACCGCAATGGCACAAAGAGAGCTTTTAGCAGAGGTCAAAGGTTAACTGTTATCACTCCTGCTGCCTTATCTGTACTTATTTCCAAATAACCAGTTAAAAAACATCTATCTTATTAGTTTTTCATTCCAAAAGTCCAGACAAACAAAGGAGTCCTAAATGGGACACTTGTTTGAAATTGTGGAAACTCACCAGGAGTTTGAGTCCGTGTTCCTGAAACCTTTAGCAAACGGGTTGCTTGCAATTTTTAGCTGAGTGATCTAAAAAAATGAAGAAATGATTAGAAATAGGAACTATGCTCTTAGCAGCTACTCATTTCTCTCCCCAGACAACTGAAAAATGAATCCTAGGTAAGTAAAAAAGAACCTTGTTTTAAAAAAAATTGTCTTTTTTTCTGTTTTGCACAAAAATAATCAACAAGAAAGTTTTTCAGTAAGTAATAACCTCAGTTTAAGAAATTAATTACATAAAAATAAGAATTCTTAGATTTATTAGCCAATTGGGAGACTTTATTTTGCTTATTTAAAGCTTATTCATGACATTTCTATTTAAAAAAAAACATTAACAGTAGGGTTTTAATTACAATTTTGACTTTTTAACCAAAATCCTACAACCTAAATGTCCTAAAAATAAATTTTTCATGTTGATCTGAAGCCTCTGTTTCCAAAATCTCCTCTGAGGGGGTGTGGCTTTTAGAGCTGAGCTGAGCAGCCCCGCCCCTGACCCCCCCCCCTGTCTTATAATGATTGTTCTGTGTAAATCTTCACCACTGCTACATAAAAACATCCATCAATCTGGGTAATGTCCAGCCGTATGGTTCTGATCCGGATGTCAGCTGGACGAGGAAGTGAAGATCTTTATGGACAGAACTTCCTCCAAAATCCTGATTCTTTCTCCTTCCAGTTCACCAAAGACTCTTTTAGCTAATTCTCCAATGTTTATTGACTGTGATCAATACATTCAATCATTGGTTTCTCAGAGTTCTTGATAAAATAATCAAAGCTAACATCAAAATGCTCTTTCATTGATTTACAATCCTTTCCAACTGCGGTCAAATGAGCCGCCGTTCACATTTCCGTGGTCACATCAAGAAGCTCCGTGGAGTCTGGTGGAGATTTTCCAGCGTTCTCAGTCCTGCTACCGTAAGTATTGGATGAAACTCACACCAAAAATCCAGTGATGCTGATTTGACCACAGAAATGTGAACGGCGGCTCATTTGACTGCAGTCAATGTGAAGATACCATCTTCTCTTCTCCAGAACCTGAACTAGACACTAGGAACAGATGAGGGTTTAGTGCATGTGCAGCAGAGCTGTTGATGGAAAGAAGATCATTCATTCAAACAGAGTCTGTCCAAGACAGTTTGATGGATTTAAAAGGAGAAATACTTGGAAATGAAAAAACAAAATTATTTCTTATTACATTTGTTCTCTTTCATAAGAAAAATGCCACACATACATGTTAGAAACTCTAAAAACAGGATTTTCATCAGAGGAGGACTTCAAATATCTCTACAGGTTTTGCAGTGTATTTTCATGATCAACCTCTTACCCTGTGGTTCTGATAAGCCGTGACAGCCATGAATCGCGTCTCGGAGAAGAAGAAAGAGCAGAAGTTCTTGTAGGCATTGAGGTGGCTGTTGGGGCTTGGATCCACATACACCACATGAAAGCGAGGCTGATAGCGATGCATGGAGTTCAGAATCATCTGGAGAAGCAAACATCAAAGGCATATAAAAAGCCATCAAATCCGAAAGAGTTTGTCCTCACGGGACATACATGTCCGTTGTCGTCCAGCAGGTTGTTTGTGAGCTTCAGAGTGTCAAAGGACACCGTTTGCTTCATCCACTGGGCTCCTGGTGCAGGCGAGTCGGGATGGAAATGCATGCGGCTCGGGGCTGCAACGTCTGCTCTCCCTGCTACCAACCAGGAGGAGCTGTGGAACGAATACCTGACACACACTTGGGTGTTAAGAAAAAATATCGTATTTTTATTATAAGAGTCTAGACATCAAGTTGCAGGACTTACCTGTATCTTTTGTCATCCACTGGGATAAAATCCATGAGTAAAACATACTCAGCGGAGGGATCCATCCCAGAGATTCGCACTTGGAAAGTTGGGAACATCCTCCTACAGTTTTTGGATATTAAAAGAACACTCAGCACAAAAAAATTAGGGGTAGAAAAGGTTTAAAGCAATTCTCGACCACCTTCCAGACTTAGTGACAATCATCTCCGTCCCCAGTTGGTCAAACTGCTGCCAGAGCGCCTGCATCTCCAGCTGCACTCTGACCCCGCTGACTTGGGGGGCCTTGGCGCTCAACAAAAGTCCTCCGTCTGTGCAGCAGGGCAGAGATCGTTCGCAGCTCTTTTTGGGCAGCTCAAAGCCTGGGAAAAAGAGACAAGAAAAGTTATTTTCATCAATGATACAGCATGACAAATTCAAAAAAGACTCACCATTCATCGTGTCGGGATTCACAAAGTAGCGTCCTTTAATTCTTTGGTTCACTTTTAAACATGAAGATGAAAACAAATAAGCTAGTTTATTCTTGTTTCTAGGATGAGCACAATGGAAAATGTGCTCTCTGAGTGTTTGGGGCCACACAAAGCTGGATTTATACCCCTGGAAACGATCACTGGGGACCTCCACGCCGGCCTCATCCATTACAATACCCACTGACACGCACCCGTCAGGGCTACACGCTCCTGCGATGTTCTCGTGAGCACGCAGCGCTCCTGAAGCTAGCCTGAAGCCTTAAATGTATTAGAATGCCGAGCATTAATAACTCCTATCAGGCCGGTGTTACTTGGTGTGGACAGATGAGGACGGCGGTGAGGGGTGTTTATTATTCATTGACATCTTTTTAGATTTTCAGCACGTTACTAATTGGACAGTCATTTACTTATTTATTTGTTCCTAACATGGCATTTCTTGGTATATTTATCTGTTCTACATGCTATAATCAAATGTGGTTTTCATTGGTGTGAGTGATCATCAAAAAATGTGAAATGTGGTGACATCACCCATTTGAGGTGTGAGTTGTTTGTGTGTTTCCGCCTCATGTGACTTCACAATGAAACGGTGCTGAACAGATCCGCCTGAGGGATCCGATACGGAGCAGCTTGGGCCCGACGCTGAAACGTGCCTGTAGGGCCGCCCTGCTAATATCATTAATCACAGGTAGAAATGCCTCATGTGGAGTTCAGTCTGGAGCACAACTGACTGTATTGATGGAGAAATTTCCCAGAGGGATCTCGATGATCAATGAGGACCTCTCTGATGTTTGTTTGGTAATATCTTTAGGCCTCACTGGGGTTAGCGGGACTCTAAGGAAGCTACTTGTGACCTCTTATGTCTTTAATGTGTTCTTCTTATATAACTAAATGATAATACTGTTGTTCTTGTACTGGGGTAGCCAAATACTACCCTGGAATCTCCAAAAGGTTTCAAACACTGAAAAAAGTGAAATATTTGATCAATTAACAAAAGTTCTAAAATTATTAGTTTTCATCAAATTAAACTTTTGATTTGATGGTTTAC
>NC_050524.1:24273847-24283848 GCF_002922805.2 Oryzias melastigma | reverse complement strand
AACACTGCAAAGAAAATTGGGTTTTTGTGTTTTTAATACACACTTGTGGCATTTTTCTCAATATGACATCTGTTTCTGAGTATTTCTTTATTTAAATTTGTAAAAGCTCTTAGTTCAACGCAGCAACAGTCTTCCTGCTCTGCTCCATTCTGATGCATCCACTTGCAGACAAATAGATCCATGTGTGTCTCTGGCTGTGTCCAAATTCCCTCCCTAACCCCTAAATACAAACAACTATATAGTGCAGGAATATGTAGTGCCCTGGATTTGAATTCGAACACCATGCTCACTACTTCTCTTTTGTTTTTCTAAACACCGGATATG
This sequence comes from Oryzias melastigma, assembly GCF_002922805.2. Taxonomy (NCBI): domain Eukaryota; kingdom Metazoa; phylum Chordata; class Actinopteri; order Beloniformes; family Adrianichthyidae; genus Oryzias; species Oryzias melastigma. The sequence continues at coordinate 24,283,524 of NC_050524.1, read as the reverse complement.
ACGTCACCTTGTTCACAGAGTAGAAATCGAATAAATAAAAACATATCAAGAGGCATCTTGAATAGACTCTCTTTTGATAATTAATGGTATTGATATATTTAATTTAAAAAAATGCAACATAAACACATGCTAAGGAGAAAGGAGAAATGTATTGGAACAGTCTTTTAGATTAATCAATTGGAAGAAAGCATGGTTACTACTGGATATTTTTTGTTTAAATAACAAAATAAAAGAAATACACACAAAAAAAAATCGACATAAGACTTACCTCACAAATATTTTTATATCTCAGAAAATAACTGTAGTTTTTGTAATGATTTCACTGAATCGGTTCCATTATAAATTCTCGCTTGAATTCTGGATCCAATTAGAATGTTTTATAAATAGTAGAAAGTTTCGTTACTTCTCCAATCTAAGTTTTACATACATACGGACAAGTGTAGAGGAAGATAAACAAGTCCCGGATTTGAAGGATTTATGAGTTCTGTCAATTTGATGAATATCCTAAAAAAATTAATACACCCAAGGTATATAACACTGGAACAATTTGTGCTTTTTGTTTGATGAATAATTCCCTTACTTGAGAATTTTTTTTTTTATGCTTGAGTATTCCTTTTTTTTATATTTATACTATGGCTATTTGGAATAATTTATTTTTGCTTGCCGTGTCCCCATGACCTTTCTGTATTCTGTAATTGATTCTAATCCTTTTTTATCAGGGCTGTGAATGTTGCCACGTTAACACACGCGATTAATAAAACATAACTAATTCATTAATATAAATTAACCCTGCAGCTGTGAAATCAGCGTAATAAAAATAAAATAAACGTAAACTTTTTTTTACATTCTGTGATTGAAATTTTATTAAAGTAAAGATATTACATTGAATTTTTTTAGTAGTTTTCGATAAAAAATGATCTTCTATTTTAATAAATAAGGCAGACAACTAATGTCAATCTGACGGCTGTAATGCTGTAGCAGCAACGGTGCACCGGCTATGAGGGGCGGGGGACCGGAGCGAAACTGATCTGTCTGCTATTAGAATTCCAACAACAGGAAACCAACCATTATTTTATTTTGGGATGGGGACCGACATGAATTTTCCACAACAACGAGCATCGATGTCTAAAAACTGAGGAAACCGCGAAAGTCCCTCCTCCCAACATCGCAGGAGTCGAGCAGTTCAAAGATGACAGACACGCCCCCACCTGTGAGCAGCCGACCTGAAATCCAGCTGGACCAAAGTTCTCCCTAAAAACTTGTTTTGTTATTTTTCACAAGCAAAATAAAAAAAGTTTATGAGAAAAAGAAGAAAAAGCTGAAAAAAGGGAAAAACAGAATTCCAGGAAAAATGTCAAAGGCAGCAGAGCTCTTAGGAAATAAATTATTATTTTGGGGGCTGCTTTGAGTGACTTTAGCCTGCATTTTTTGTATTTTCATTCAAAGATATGTTGATTAGTTTGTTGACAAATTTAATTCTTGTTGTTTTTATAAAATTACACCTAAAACGCTCACTCTATGTTGTGAAAAAAGTTTGTTAAACATTTTTGAGGTTTCCACAGCAAAATGAATCCCATTTGTCCAGATGGAAATTTCTATTTTTGCATAATTTTATATCTAGTGTGTGAATACAACATGGAGAAATGACTAAATAAAGGTAGTGTCACATAGATATGTGATATGATACCTGCTGATACCAAATAAGCAGCAGGTAGTCTTTCAAATTGAAAATACAGAAAATTCAAATATAGACAAAAACAGAGTTTTAGACCATAGGTTACAAAGGGTTAAAAATAAATGCTCTAATTGTTCAATTTTTCATGTGATTTCATATTATGATTATTTGCAGATAATAAGTGGCTGGCAAATACTGCAACAAAAAAAAAAAACGAAGTTCATTAATTGCGATCAATTTTTCCAGATTTGCGATTAATTAGTTAATTTTCTTGATTGATTCCTGGCCCTACTTTTTATCAAAGATGACATTAGATATTGAATTATTATGGACTGCTTACTGTTGTAATTTGTAAATTTGTATGATGTTCAATAAAGTTCTTAAAAAAAAGAATCAATATGAAAATTTCACGATGTCTGCTTGTGACTCCATTTTGTTCTAATGATGAAAATAAGGATGGTTCATTCAAAAATTACATTTAAACATTTTTTAATTTTGGGCAAAACTTATTTGACCGCAATGCATTGTGGTCTATATTCGCCTAAGTACAGAGCATTGATGCACACTAGTTTTTAGCAAGGACTCCTGGGAAATTTTTAGAGTACTCAATTTTGGAATTGTAGATTCGGACAGCACTAGAGAAGATATCATATTTGGAATGTCCTTACACCACAATAAAACATTTTTTACAATCAATAATCTCTTGATTTTATCCCTATTCTTTCTTCACACATGTAAATGGAGCAATAAGAAACCTAATTTATTTCTTTAAAAGATACTTGGTGGACAATCCTGCGACGGACTGGCGACCTGTCCAGGGTGAACCCCGCCTTCGGCCATCAGCAGCCGGGTTAGGCTCCAGCACCCCCGCGACCCCGAAAGGGACGAACCGGACAAGAAGATGGATGGATGGATGAATGGTGGACAATCACCTTAATACTTTGAAATTAATAGTAACAAAAACCGGAAAAAAATCGCATAAAAACATTTTTTTTAAAATGCCCAGGGCTATGTTTTTTTAAATGATTTTCCCTCTATTCTTATTTTATTATGGCCCGCAGCAGCAGTCTACTGACTGCAAGGACCATATTGTTTTTTCATGAACATTCTACTTTCTGCGACTTTGAGCCAAAATTTCACCACCACCACATGAACGAAAAGTACCTCAAAATTTTATCACACCTAGGGAAAATTGAAAATTAATTTTTGGCATGTTCCGTCCAAAACGATGGCATCACGGCGAGCGTTTTCATAAAGAAAATAAATGGGCCGAAAATTCGTTATGGGGCAAAAAAAAAAATATTTCGAAATACGCAAAGAAACCCAATGCCACGTGTCAGGGATAAGCCCTGGAACATTTGAAATTATTATGGGATGGCCACACGACCAACAGCTTTGCGTCCATCTTGTTGCAAAATCTGAGAAATGGCGATTTTCACGAAAATCAGAACTTTTGTTTGTCCGACTTTCACAAAACTTGAGAATCCTGTCCATAGCGGGAGTCTACAACAACCCTAGAAGTTTCATTGACCTTTGACCTTGGGAAGATGCCGCCATCTTGAAATGTTGAAAAAAAAAAACACTTTTACTGCAAGCCACAAAAAGAAATACCTCCTAGGGGGTTTTATCAGTTGTTACGTCACATCACTTTTTTATTAATCATATCATATTTTATTCGATTTGCATAAAAACAGTATTCACGCATGCGGGGGCCCGAGCTGAACGAAACGATATAACTTACGAAACCGTAATGTTTAAAATGTGGCCGTGGTACGCAAAAAAACCATTGCAAAAAAAAAAACTGCAGACTCAGCAAAAACAAAAATTTAGTTCGCAATTCGCAAACGTAACCAACATAGCTTTGTTGGATATATCCATGGCTAAATTTTACATTATTATGGGATGGCTCCACGACCTACGACTAGGCGGCCATTTTGTTTCGAAATCTGACATTTTGTGAATTTTACAAAGATGAAACGTACCTTCTGTTGGTCCAATTTTTTAGGAAATTTGACCCACATGCCACTGGCATTAGTGTTCAATGACCCCTAAAGTTTCGTTGACCTCTGACCTTGTAAAGTGGCCACCATCTTGATTTCTCCAAAAAAAAAAAACACTTTTAGCACCAGCTTCAAACAAATCTAACTTTTAGGGATATTTATCAAATGTTTCCAAACGCTTTTGGCATCATTGGAAGGCTTTTGGCATAAAATATATGGTATTACAAGCTATAGATTTTGAACGGCATGCGCGTGGCGAGCTCGCAAATGTGGCGTAGACTTAATACACGCACATCTTTCAATGTATTGCTATGAAAATTTAATATGTTGATCCCAGGCTGAAGCTTTCACAAGTATTATAACTTAAAATATAAACATATAAGGAATGTGGGCGTGGTTAGCAAATAACCTCCTTTGCTAAGGAAATCTAAAAATGTACTTTTGCCGATGCTTGCGAAACTAACGTCAATCTGTTCGGTGACCTCAGGCAAACAAAACATAAAATGGTTGCTATGGAGATAAAACCAACAGAAAAGCCGCCATTTTGAAAAAAGTGCTTTTTCAGTCAATTTTTCACATACATCTCAGTCCAGCTAAAAAGTAAGGGGTGGGGGGGGGTTAGTGGTGCATAGTGGCTGCTTAGCAGGTGAGCTTGTGGCAAAGGTGGGCGTGGAGGGCGGCGATGGTGCGCAGGGGCGGGCAGCGAGGGCGGCGATTGTGCGTCGGGGTGGGCGGCAAGGGAGAGGGCGGGCGGAGAGCGTGAGGGCGGGTAGCGACTACGGGCCATACAACGCTGCTCGCGGCTTTAATTTTTATTTATTTTATAACGATTTCTTTGTGCGTCTTTTTCGTGTGTGTCATTTCCTTTCATCATAATTTTGTACCCACATGTGACTGCTACTCTGTGGTTCCTGTGCCTTGTGTTTGTGATGCTTTTCTGAAAATCGATTTGTCTTGAAGCTTTGTGAACTCAAATAAAGCATTAAAAAAAAGATTCAGACAGCACCACAAAATAGAGAATCCACTATATGGTGCACTTATATGGTGCACTATACAGTGAGTAGGGAAGGAATTCAGACATAGTCTTTGTTTTCCTCGTCTTATTTGGAATCTGACTGGATAGCTGCAATATTGTTAGCCATTTTTGTTGCAATGCTAATGTTAGCTTGGGGTTGTGACAGGCTGTAAGCAACCATGTGAACAAAAGGATGATGGGAAGTCAGAGCAGGCTTACTCCAGTCCCACCCACAACTCAGAGGGGAATTTCTAATGAACTCCTGCCGCTCTGCAGAAAGAACTACACAGAGTTTTTTTTCCATTTTAGTTAAAAACTGGATAATCATAATTAAAATACCATTGGAAAGCTTTGAAAATAGATCAAAACACCAAAACTTTTCATTGCTTTATTTTGTTTTCATGAAAACTCTCCTAATCAGCCATCTTCAAAAGTTGTTGAGGTGGGCGGAGTAACTCCGGTTGAGATTTCTTATCTTTTTCAATTCAGAATCCTGTGGGTGGCGTCCGGCATTAATGGGTTCAACAACCTCAATGTTTGGCTGCATTTAAGTGTAGTTTGCCATCTAGTAATTCGTTATGAGAAGATGAGGAACTTCACAAAGCAGTAGAGTATAAACATACAGATGTTTATTGAGCTGTTTTCATCAATGCGGTGTTCATAATTACACAGAGATGTCAATGCCTGCAGTAATTCACACACAATTCAAACACAAAATGTTAGCAGTTGTGAGGAAGGAAGCGTGTGAGTGCGGGACATGTGTGCGTCTCTGTGTGTGCGCGCTTGCTTGAGCTCGAGCCTTTGAAGTACATTGTTGTGTGTGCAAGAGGGAAAGTCCTGCCGTGTTGTTGTCAGTGAGGCACGAGTTTACTTTGGGCCTGCTTGTGAGCGAAGAAAGAATGGAAATTAAGGTGGAATGTGTCAAGGACAGGCATAAGGCAGGGTTAGTCTAAGGAACAGGGAGGATCTAGTTCTTGTTGAAGGTTGCTGAGATGGCCCCAAAGATGGCTACAAGCTTTTCCTTGATTTCCTCAGCAAGAGGTGTGATCTTGGCCTTCAAGTTTTCCAAATCTTCAGCTGTGATGGACTGTGCCTGGCTGTAAGCCTTGTTCAGCTGCTCTTTGTATTCCTCAACATATGGAGAAGCCAGCTGCTTCAGCTGCTCCACACGCTCAACAAGCTTAGCGCGCACAGACTCCACAATGGGCATCAGGGCGGCCTTGGTCTCCTCCACATTGGTGGCCATCTTCTGACGCAGCTCAGCCACGATGGGCTCCATCTTGACTCTCAGAGCTTCCATGTCGGCAGTGTGCTTGGCCTGGTACTCTTTCACGATGGGCTCCAAGTGGGTTCGGTACTCCTCCATGTGCTTTTCAAGGACCTCCCTCAGCTTTGCGCGCTTGGGCTCAAGATCAGCTCTCAGGGCCTCGATGTCTTGAGCGATGGAGTTACGGAGGTCGGCAGTGGACTCGGAGATGGTGCTGACGAAGCTGTCGGTGTAAGGGGAGACTTGGGCCTGAAGGGCCTTGATGTTAGTGTGCAGGTCCTCCACACGCTGAGTCAGAGTGGCCCTAGGAGAGGTAAGAAAAATGGAGGGGGAGAAGGCACATCTCGTTCACATACAGTAGATGCTGACCGAACCCAGAAACATTCAATCAGTTGACCACCTATGCCCATCTTCCGTCACCCTTACTTGAGCTCCTGGTATGGAGAGTCATCCAGCTGATCCAGGGCTTTGATCAAACCCTGCTTAGCCTGAGTCATGTAGACATCTGCAGCGGACCGGATCTGGTCCAGCTGAGAGGGGGCATCAGCCTGCAGGGAAGCAGCCTGGGAGCCTAGAATGAAAAAAAAAATGGGAGAAAAGAGTCAGAATACTAAATTCATCTTTATTTTCCCCTTACCCATTGCATTTTGAATAAACAACTCACCGACAACCAGCAAAAGAGCAAGGGCCACGAATTTCATGGTGGTGGTCTGGAAGGAAAAACAAAACACTGTTAGACATGCAATTTTTGAGCACAAAAACAAGTTAAAAGTAAACAATATATGTTTTTTTAAGTTAACAATCAAATGTCCCAGAATTAGTAAATCAACAGTCTGAAAAGTTGCTCATAATAAATGAATTTTTACTGGAAGAATCTGTTATCTGGCACAAACACATTAGCAAAATAGGATAGTTTCCAAATCTTGTTTCAGGCTTTAAAGCGCAGGGGAGCACCGTTCTTGAACAAGATGCATTGAATAAAATGTAAATACATCCTTTGGCTGAGTTCTAATAAATCTCAGACATTTCTTTAAATCCAAATTTCAAATAAATCTAAGCTATTTTAGCAATAGTTCATTACTCATGTAGCTCAAATAGAGCAGCAGCTTGTCTTACCTGGTGGAGTTGGTGATGAGACTGAGCAACCCCAGCAGGGGCAGACTTTTTATAGTGGCTGGCGGAGGCGTTAGTCCATGTGCAGCAGGGTGGGAGGAGTGGACCTGCGAGGGCTGAGTGTCTTCGTGGAGCTGGACCTCACCCCTCCAGCCGTCTCCCTCAGCGGGGACATCGGGGGGAGAGTTCAATGGTCGCCTGCTGAGGAGATCAGTCATCAAACACGTCAGAGCACTTATCCGCAGATGTGCTACAAACTCTGTACATTGTCGGGGTCAAACATTTACAGTCTTTTCTGTTGAGAAGGCTTCAAAAGGCCTAAACGATTCTTTGGTTTTATGATAAAGGTGTTTCTTATCAATCGTAAAGCCAGAGAGAAAATGATCCTTTAAAGTTTTTTACCATTAACACGATCAATGTAATTCCAGTATCTTTTGAAAAGTTATAGAATTTGTGTTATTAACTGTCACCAGCGATGCCTCAGGTGTTAAAGGGTTAAGACATAAACTCGCATGGTGTTATTTACAATAAGAAAAGACGCGTGTTCTTGAAACCACAATGGATTTCCTCTCGAAACACAAGAAACTTGTGTCAAGGGCACCAATTAGAGGGCAGAAAAGTATGGGATAAGAATAGATTTTAGTCAGGCTGTTCTTGCCTCAGTTTGAGGTATTTTGTCAATTTTTTGTTTACAAAAGAGACACGTTTTCCTTCTTTTTTTTTTCTCCTTTTTTTTTTGGTGGTTGTCGCCCTTCCAAAGATCTGCAGAGACAAACAAGCATGAAGCAAACAGAACGACCTGATGCAATCAGCTATCTGAACGCGTTAGCACTAAACAGAAAGTCACCTCATGGTGGAGGACAAACACTCGCCCACATGCACTCACTGACAATATTGTGCAATGGAAAGCAGTCATTTTACAAAGTGTCAAACAGGTCTTGCTGGTGGATACATGAATTAATCACAGATTTGTGTGCATGTGTGTGTGCTTTTTCCATGACTAATAGGTCAAAGAGTGTAGTGTGCTGTCCTGTTGTCTGTTGTCCTATCACCACTGGACTTTGCCACCACGGCTTCATGTGATTAGAAGACCTGGACTGATCACAGAATGAGATTTTCACTCTTACCTTTGACTGTCTATGTTGGACATTTAAAGAGTTCATTGGTTCTCAATGGTCTTCGTTGTGTGTTTTTTTCCTTTTATTTTTTTTTAGCCATGCAAATCTAGAGCAAGGTAGTTAAATTTGTTTGGCCCCTGTTATTCAAAGGTAAACGAGTGAACTTTAATGAAAAGTGGGCTTTAACGCTTTAACTTTTTTCATTGGTTCATTGGTGCCATTTACAATACATGGAACCTTATAGATCATGATACATTGTAAAGGGAGAGTAATAAATGATTTAAAAAATCTAGAGGATTTCTTAGACTTTCAGTTATAGACAAGGGTAAAATAGTTAATAGTATTCTTTGAGGATTTTTTAAAAATTTGTCTTTTTTAGTAATTTACTCATTGTTCTTGGTTTTATTTCATTCCCCCTGGTGGTGCATGTGTCCACCACTTTCCTTAAGACAAAAAGTCAAAGTCTCCTTGTTTAATCATTAACATTTTGATTGAATTAATTGCTACACAAATAAGTTGAATCGCCCATTATCAACTTGAAATGCTGAAGCTGCCTGGAGAAACTGCGAAATCTCTTCTAGATCAGAGTTTTAAAAAATCTGCCAAGGTACAAGTGAGCTGTAAAAGATCTTAAGGGATGCCATTAAAAAAATTATATAATGTCGCCTGATCGGTCTACATTTTAAACCAATCTTTTTAAAATTTTGACAAAAGAAAATTTTGAATTAAATTTTGAAATACATAAAATTGATCAAGCATGCAGTCTCTCTCTCTATACATACATACATACATACATACATACATATATATATATATATATATATATATATATATATACTAATCCCCATGGAGAACCTCCCTCTCCTGCAGCTGAAAGATGTCTGTTTCTGGTACATAAGCATTAGAAACCCTTCTGATCATGAGTTGTAAAACATTTATTAAAGAACATTTTAGTATTCCTCAACATAAACAGTTGTTTTTTTTTTTTGTTTTTTTTTTTAAATTCAGAATAAAAGACTGTACCAGCGTACTTAATGACCCAGATGAGGAGTGTCACTCTGTCTTGTGCCTTAAAATCAGGAGAGCGCGCTTCATCTTTCATCAAATAATAAACACCTGCTGCTGATGATAATTATCCTCCACAATTATCTGATTCAACATATTGGGATGTTTTTCGTCCGCTTCTGAGTCTGCAGATGCCATTTCTCTATGCATGAGCATGGCGAGAGGAGGGGGTGCGTGGATGGGCGCTCCTACTCCGCGCTCCAGACGGGGCTCCGCTACGCCTCAGCAGTGCAGCATTTCCAAAAAGTTCATTCAAGCTTCTTGAGTTGTTTGAGTTTTTGTGACGGAAGACTCACATGAATGAATAGAAAATCTGCGAAAATCTGCGAATGCTTGAAACAACGAAATATTCGAAATATTCAGGGGAACACTGTATATGTATTTGTGTGTGTGTGTGTGTGTATATATATATATATATATATAT
>NC_050524.1:24241366-24273739 GCF_002922805.2 Oryzias melastigma | reverse complement strand
TATACTGGCTTGTGACTTATTTTGTGATTTTAGGATAAATTGAACCTTGGTTTAAAACAGGTTGAAAATGATTGTTCTCCTGTTTCTGCAAACCTACCCCTGACTGTTAAGTAAAAAATAAAATTGTTAAATAAAACATTATTTAAAAGTGAAAGCTATTATTTAATCATGCAGAGCTACCATAAGCTTGGTTAATCATTATCAGCTTTGTCTGACTTTTTTGCACATTGCCCAGGTCTATATGACTAATTCTTGATTCTACATTGCGTCTTACAGAAGTTAGTACTGGCTGTTCCTACTACGCTTAGTTGCAACTGGATTATGCAATCCAATAAATTTAATCATGTAGGTTATCAAACAAATCATGATTTTTAATCAAAATACTCTGTTCTAAACACCTTCATTAAAGAGGAAAAATATATTTTTTATCAGGACTGGAACAAACTTAGAAAAAGTAGAAATAATGTAGATGAATGAGAGACACGAACTAAGCCAAATTACTTAACAATCTTCAGGTATTTGACCTGAAAGAGGTTTAAATGTTTGACTTCATTTAGGATTTTCTTTCATTTCTACTAAATAAAATCCAGTTATGAAATTTTAAAAAATCACTTGTGTTTTTCTTTCAAGTAGAGGCTAAATGAAGGTAACTTTGGATCCTATTTGCATCATTAGGCATCAAGGGGTTAAACATTGAATGCACAGTTCCCCCCAAATTATTGTACATTAATTGTAAAGCTTTTTTGTTTATTTTTATTGGAGTTTATTTAAATCATTGAAAACATCAAGAAACATCTCCAGAAGATTTCGTCTTTCAAGGTCAACTTGAGGGTTTTTGCTTGTTCAATTCAATTTAATTCAGTTTTATTTGTGTAGCCCAATATCACAAAAACAATTCCCTCATTGGGCTTTATGCTGGTAATTTTACAAAAGCAGAAAGTCGATCGTAAAATATCAACAAAAGCTAATTGCTAAACTAAACATACTAAATAAAGCTGGTAATCCCTGTCCTTAGAGCCTCCCTCCCGATAAGGAAAAACTCCTAAAAACAAAGCCTGTTTCAGGAAAAAAGAAGAAACCTTAGGGATGCCCACATGAAGGAGAAGATCCTCTCTCAGGACGGACAGACAATTTACTAGGAAGGACTATCAAAAAAGAATTAGCGTATCCAACACAACAACTACAACTACATACAACAACTACAACCACTTGTGCACAAATATTTTTATACGTATAAATTTATCCGTGGGAAAGCAAGCATCTGAAAAGTGTCCAATCCATAAGTTCGTACTGGAACAGGTTTGTTCGAAGAACATTATTGATCCTGAGAATAATCCACAATCACAGATTCCCAATCCAGCCATCAACAGCAGTTAAAGATAGATCAGATTTTGGCGCACTGCATGGTTGGACGTGGCTTTTACCCCGACAAAGGAGACAGGGTGTTCGACAGACAGTATCAGCTGCTCAGAGCTGCTGACCAAGACCGAAACAGGCCTTGTCAGAGGAAAGATTCTTATCTTGGGCAGCAACCTTTGAGACTGGCTGTGTGGCGGCACATTGATACAGTATACACTGTGTCGTGTCAAGAGATTACTGCTCTCAGCGTGGCTGCTTTTGCTTGAAAAAAACGGCTGCAGAAGCAAACAGTATGGAAGGATAATGGTTTAAAACAAGACGAAAGGTGAAAGAAAGACATTTAAGGGGTTTGATGAAGATGCTGAAACGGTTAAGGATCCACTCCAATGAAAATCTTGTTTCTGACATCTTCTTGTGGCATTTTTCTCATGATGGAGGACATAAATAAAATAGGTTAATATTAAAACTGCATTTCTGAGTATTTCTTTATTCAAATCCTGTTGGATCAGGAGCAGATGAAGATGCACGGTTGGAAAAAGCTCTGGTTTGTGATGCAGCAATGGCCAAAGTCTCCTTTCTCCAATAGATCCACGTATTTCTTCGTTTTTTTTCATCTGAGCTGGAATCTGGATCAAAAGTGTTCGGTTGGATATCTACAATATTGCTCACTGTTTTTGTGGCCAGGCTGTAAAAATATGGTTGGAGTTGGACTTTAAACAGGCACAAATAAGGCCTTGATCAAGTCAAAAGGATACAATCTTTTTATAAACAGTCATCTGATAATGAAAGGAACACGATACATTTTATGCCCCAATGATCTAGAACCACTGTAACTGAAAACGTCAAGTAAGTGCCCGGGGCTGATAACTATTTAATCAACAATCCACCTTTTGATCAGGCTGAGGTTCAAAGGTCATGTCACTGTTCCTGCTGCCTTCATGATGGAGTGCTGCTCGCACACCAGCAGGGGAGGTTATCTCAGCTGCGAGCTGCATTGTGTCGTTCATACTCATTTTTCTTCAGCCCACACTCCACTTAGAACTACTTCACCCCAATCCCAACGTCTGCGGTGATGTGGTTTTGCAACGCAACACCTGCAGAGGTCATTTTTGCTTGACTGAAAACATTTTGAGGTGAAGCCCTGCAGGCGGAGAGTCACTGTAGGTTGCAGCACCCTGAGGGCCATGCAGCTTGACAGCAAAGGGGGGAAATCCACCCTGAACTCCGATAACCTGAAGAAAGCACAGCTAAGACAACATATAAGACTATTTAATGCATAATCCTTATCCCTCACACGCACATTCAAATGCTCACATAATCAGTGCAATCAGGACACCAGTGACACGCACAAAGGTTGTTGCTGTGCTCAGTGATAATGTGCATTATCTCCGCTTTTTAGGATTTTTTTGTTTTGCAGCAACTTTCTTTTATTCAAACAGTTGTCTTGTCCTTGCAATTTTTAAAATTGCATTGTGTTTGTGAAAAACTACTTGGATGTCGTACACACAGTTTTTGTTTCACTTCACTGATTTGTGAGATAGGGAGGCAACTGCATTGTGGTGATAGACATGCCTCATTTTGTGTTTTCTAAATTATGGTCTCACTGTGTGCAGTGGGCCTGAAATTATTGGAGCTAAAACAAAAAAAAATCAAAAAGACGCACGTTTTCATTGTAGCGTCAGTTTCAACATTCTGTGGGTATTATGCTACGTTCACACACGCACTCAAGAAAGCAATAAAAGCATGTTCTGGAGCACATAGTTAGCCCATTGTATTACACTGGAGTGTCGCTACTAGATACTAGCGTATGTCTGTCACTTACAGTTAGAAGAGGATTGGTGCGAAATGTCATAGCTGTGTAAATCTTGCTCCATGTTTTTTCTTTCACAGCTCTATTCCAATACATGAAAGTCTTGGTATTATAGAATTTAATCTGGGCACCAACTACAATTAGTCATTTTTCCTCCATAATCAATTTTCAAACAGGGATGTCATCCATGCATCACTACCAAGTCTGAGTCCTTGATTGGTCAAAGTTTGACCTGGTTTAGCTTTCAACACAGGTTCAATGTATCCTCGATGGTTTTGTATGTAAAGGCCAAAACATTTGTAGAAACTTGTGTAGCAACACTTGAACATGAAAGTTTTCAACGCAGCAGCTCGAAACGCGTATATGCACATGTTTACATCGTTTTTGTGCTTAAACAGGCATTGCCAGAGTGGTGTGAATGTAGATTTAAAAACTTATTTTATCAGTAAGTCATTCCAAGTTCATCATTCAATCGCTATGAACACATGGTATCGCTCTACAAATGAGCAGCTCCATTTAGCCATAGCACCTTCAGGTTGGTAGACAGTCAGATGTAGCAAGGGAACTTGGTGAATCTGTCATAAGCAGACACAGAACTACTGTCACAGTTTGTGACAGACCCAGGAGTGGAGTCCTGCCATTGACAGACTCCAACCATGACCAGAACCTAAGAACCTCTGGACTCAAAATATGGTCTAGCAAACAACGCTCAAACCAAGACACGCCTTTACCGTTTGCAGAGGGCAGAAGACCATGTGACCTGGACAATGCAGCAACGGTCTACCATCCAGTTCACTGATGAGTGTTGAGTCACCTTTCTCATAAATAATGGTTGTCAACGTTGCTGGAGAAAGTGAGGTGAGTGATACTTCAGATCAACATGGTCCCCATATTGGTGGAGAAGGTGCAACTGTCCAGACAGACATCACCAGACAGTGCAAAACTGGTTGGTTGTTGTAGACAGCCCAGCCACTACATGTTCTTACCTCAGAGACATCATAGAACCATCATCATCCCCTAATTCCAATAGAACACCCCAACTTTCTGTTTATGGAGGAGAATACTCCACCACAGAATTGTCTCAGCTGGACTTCAGGAAGTGGAGTGCTACATGTGGTTTGACCTGCAATGACTCCTGACCTGAACTCCGTAGAGCATGTCTGGGACCATTTTAAGCGGAGACTCAATGATTGGACCTCACCCCATGTGACCTGGTAGAACTGTATGTAGCACTTGTGGAAGAGTGGAACGCCTCAGAACAACATCATGAGTCTAGTGAGGAACATGAGACGTCACTGTCAAGCTAGAGGTAAAAGATAGAAATATCCACTATTGACAGGGTCCATTTTTGTTATGTGGGGCTAGCTTTAATGTAGTGTTAATTCATGGGGTAATAAATATCAAACAAATGTTTTATTAGTAATATCAATGGGAAATTGTATGTATTTCATTAAAATTCAGACACACTAAGAAAAACACTCATGAAAGTAACAATATCCCTAAGTTACGGTGAGTGGGTTTCACAGCTTGCAAGCAGAGAAGAGAAGACATGAATATATATAATATACATATGATATTTGAGATGAGCTTTAAGTGACATTCAGTGAGCACCTTGCACAATGTTGTGTTACAATAGTGTTGTGTGTTTGGTAGTTCAGCGCGTAGGCGTTGATCGTGGAAGTTTCAAGGCCTGTTTGTAATTCGAAAACATTGCCCAAGATGCAGAGGCCGTTCACCCTGATATGAGAAGCAAACCACCCACATCATAGATATAAAAAAATAAAACAATTCACCCATATAAATGGATAAAGACAAGTTTTCAAAATCTATAATGTCATTTTACACAACTTGTAAACGGCATGTATTTAAATAAGAACTTGAACGTGCTTTAATTCTATCATGAAACTAGTAATGACAATTGCCAGATTTTAAATGATGAAATTTCTGCAGAAACAGGAGCAACTACAGTAGTAATGTGTTAGGAGTCAAAGTATGCATTTACTGATTTTTTACTGAATTAAAACAATGTTTGTTTTTGTAAAAATCAAACAAACCGCATCAGAGTACCCTTTAACGCACAGAAAAGGACGGAAGATAAATTTGGGCTTCATTTACAGTCCAAATCATCTTGGCACCTACTCAACACGTTGACCATGAACTCTTCACGCTGACGGGTGATGATATAACAGGACACAGATCCTGAACACAACTGCAAGTCTTCTGCAGAGCTGCTGAAAAGAAAAGAGTCAGGCATTGCTGTGGCCTCAAAGTCCACATCTAAACCTGGTTCAAATGACTGGAGAGATCTGTGCTCAGATGTCTGCATGCTCCTGTGAACTTAAGGACCTTTGCAAAAAAAGGAGGAAAAATCCTGTTTGATAGGTCTGGCATGAAACTGCTACTTCAAGCTATTGGTAATCAAACTAAATCTATATGTGACTAAATAAGGAAGTTATGCAAGCCTGCAACAAGCCAGTGTGGGTTCATATCGAGATCATCTATTAATGTATAGTTTTATCTCACTAACTCCAACCAGATAACGAGGAATTGACCAGGCACTGGCTGAGGTTCAAGGGTCAAATCACTTTTCTATCCTCCTCCACGTGATATACCTAAACCCCACTTTCCATTGGTTTCAACATTTTAGGTGTCCTCATCTGCCCTCTTGTGGTTAAAACTCCAAGAAGCCCTGCATTCAGGGAGGCCAATCACTGGAACCTTGGGATTGTATACAGTATGAAGAAATCCACAATCTTTAAGGCCTGAACAAATTTACTATTTGGCAACATGGAAATGATGCAAGTGTGAAGGGCTCTGCAAAGAGGAGGGGGCCTTTAAACACACAACTGACTGCTTGTGACTTCTCCAGAAAGAACATGTTTAAAACTAATTTATTCAAACCATTTTCCCTTTCCAGATTCAGAAGTTCTGTTTTACTTGTTTGTAGAGCTGGTTTTATCATTAAATTTAACGAATTGTTGTGCCTGTGATTACTTTAAGAACGTGGCTATGGTCTTGAAAAAAACCTGCTTATTCTAAGGGAAAAAGTGTGACTATTTGCATCTGAACTGGTTGTTCCTGGAGGTTTGTAACAAAAAAATAGAGAAAAAATTGCCTTAAGTTGTCAGGATAAAACAATAGAAAATAAAAGTTTGTTACTGTTAGCCTTTGGGTTTGACATATTAGGCTTTAGGAACCACATTCTCATATTGTCTTTATTTCGAGGGATTCATCATCATCATTAATATTGTTATATTATTTATTCTTTTAGGTTTATGTATATAAAAAACAATATTAAAAAAAGTCAGCTTCAAATACAGAGCCCCATTGCCAGGGTAATTTCTGCAAGAAATAAAGAACCGAAATAAAAATATGAATTTCTTTAATTGTGTGTGACACAAAAAAAGCAAAGATGACTCGATTCATACTTGAATTTTGAAAATAATAGAAATAGCAGACAGAGGATGCTGTCTTTCTGATTAATTTACATTATTTCCCCGTCTAGTCCAAAACTGGAAATGTGTAAGAGCTTTTCTGGTATGGATTACTTGATAAATATGAATAGCCCTTACACTATCATCAGCATAATGCTGCCATGAACACAATGTTACCCAATGGTAAAACAATATAATTATAGAGTTCTATGGTACACCCATAGACATATGCACTGCTCACAAAAATTAAAGGAGCACTTTAAAGAAGCACATTAGATACATCAGATCTCAGTATGAAGTTGTATATCTATACAAATAACCACAGGACAGTGTCTTAGTAACAAAAGGATCCAAAGTCTTTTAATGGAAATAAAAGTTTTCAGCCTACAGAGGCTCAACTGTGTAGAGACCTTAAAATCAGAGTGAAATGAAGACGTGGCAAGCTAGTCCATTTTTTCCAAAACTTAATTTTTGCAACTCTAAATGTTTTTCAGTATCTTGTGTGGCCCCCACCAGCTTGTATGCATGCTTGACAACGTGGCGGCATGCTCCTAATGAGACGACGGATGGTGTCTTGTGGCATTTCCTCCCAGATCTGTGTGAGGGCATCCCTGAGCTGTTGTACAGTCTGAGGAGCAACCTGGCGGCACCTAATGGACCCAAACATAATGTCCCAGAGATGTTCTATTGGGTTTAAGTCAGGGGATGGTGAAGGCCATTCAATTGTTTCAATTCCTTCATCCTCCAGGTACTGCCTGCATACTCTTGACACGTGAGGCCGGGCATTGTCGTGCATTAGGAGGAAACCAGGACCTACTGCACCAGCGTAGGGTCTGACAATGGGTTCAAGGATTTCATCTGGATGCCTTATGGCAGTCAGAGCACCATTTCCTAGGCAGTAGAGGTCTGTGCGTCCCTCCATGGATATGCCTCCCCAGACCATCACTGACCCACCACCAAACCTGTCATGTTGAACCACGTTGCAGGCAGCATAACGTTCTCCTTGTCTTCTCCAGACTCTTTCACGTCTATCACAGGTGCTCAGGGTGAACCTGCTCTCGTCTGTGAAAAGTACAGGGCGCCAGTGGTGGACTTGTCAATTCTGGTGTTCTTGAGCAAATGCCAGTGGAGCTCCACGGTGCTGGGCAGTGAGCACAGGGCCCACTACAGGACGTGGGGCCCTCAGGCCACCTTCATGAAGTCTGTTCCTGATTGTTTGGGTAGAGACATTCACACCAGTGGCCCTCTGGAGGTCATTCTGTAGGGCACGAGCAGTGCTCAGCCTGTTCCTCCTTGCACAAAGGAGCAGGTATGGGTCCTGCTGAGGGGTTGAGGACCTTCTACGGCCCTGTCCAGCTCTCCCAGAATAACCACCAGTCTCCTGAAATCTCCTCCATGTTCTGGAGATTGTGCTGGGAGACACATTAAACCTTCTTGCTGCAGCACGTGTGGATGTGCCATCCTGGAGAAGTTGGACAACCTGTTCAACTTCTGTAGGGTTAAGGAATCTCCTCATACTGCCAGTAGAGATAATTATCAAGCCAAAATCAGCACGAGTGGAAAACCAGCCAAAAAAGATCAAGAGGGAGAAACTTGAAATGACCTCCACATGTAACACCAGTCCTGTTTGGAGGGTTTTCTAATTGTTGCCACTGAAGTGCACCTGTTGTTAATTCCATGAACACCAATACAGCTGAAATTGATTAACGAGGCCCTCAGCTGATTAACCAACCAGAAAATTATGAGACAGGTTTAATTCAATTCATGCCAGGACCAATAAAAAAAGTGTTCCTTTAATTTTTGTGAGCAGTTTATATAATGGGTACATAACGACTGACTTTCCTTTGTGAGGAAGGCTCATCATCACAGAATCATACGGAAAAGTATGAATTAAAATAACTTAATACTGTTTCTTTAATACTAGAACGTTTAGTTTCTCTAATCAAATGTGTAAATTGAGCCCTGAGATCATAAAAAAAAACTAGCATAGAGTGGAGTTAGCTGTCTGAGTTAATGAAGAGAGATTGTTAACTTTATCACCGCTGTTTTAGTTCTCTGGTTGTGGAACGGGACCATCTCTACACCCTCTTTAGGGTGCTGGAGGGTTTGTGGCAGTTCTGTTCTGTTTTGTGGAGTTGGAGAAGGTGTTCGACCGCGTTCCCCATGGTGTTCTGTGGAGGGTGCTCTGGGAGTGTGGGGTCCAGGGAGCCTTACTACCTAGAATTTCTAGGTGGAGCCAGGGGCCAGGCCTAGATTTGGGGACCACAGGATTTCATTTCTGCTCTTTGCAGATGTTTTGTTGGCTCCATTGAGGCAGGAACTCCAGCATGCACTGGAGCGGTTTGCAGCCGAGTGTGAAGCAGCTGAAATGAGGGTCAGCACTGCTAAGCCTCAGGCCATGGTTCTGGATTGGAGACAGATTGTTTGCCCTCTATCTGTGAGTGGAGTGCCTCAGGTGGAGGAGTTAAAGTATCTTGGGATTTTGTTCACAAATGAGGGAAAATCATAGCGTGAGATCGACAGGTGATTTGGTTTAGCAGTATGCTGATGGTTGTTCCAGTACTCACCTATGGTCATGAGCTCTAGGTGATGATCAAAAGAATGAGGTCGCAAATACAAGAGGTCATAACCCATTGAACCCATGACCTTCTGACTGTGAGTCAGCAGCTCATATCACTGCGCCATCTAGTGGCGGAAACCGGAAGTACATATCAGACTTTGCATAATAACTGAGCCTGCAATGTGAAAACAGGAAGTCATTGTTGATGTTTAAAAGCATAAAAAATGAATCGACCCCCCCCCCATGTTACCAGTTTGTCAATTATTGTATTTTTCTGTGATAAAAATATTTATTTTCACCTACATTGAACAGTTTAGAGGTAAAAATAAAATAATAAAAAAAAAATGTTTAATGTGGATTATCCCTGAAAGGGGTTTGAACCATGGAAGCCAAAGAGCAGTTGTACAAGTCATTGTTGAAGCCTTTGAGGGAGAACCATTCTAACATTTGATTCTGTCAGCGGTCCTTTGGGATTTACTTACATTTATTCCTTTTTGTCGAGATAAAAGGAGCATCTGGGTGACGCCGTGCCCGAACTGCGCGTGTCAACTCTCGCGCGCCGCAGTGTTACTTCACATGCGCTGCCAGGTTACAGTCTGATCAGATGCAAGTGATATTTAAAATAAATAACCATCCTAACAAGTGAACAGCTGGATCTTTTTTCTGTTTGAAAATACGACCAGGTCCTTCCAAGTTTGTCTTGCGCTCCTCAGGCGGCTGCGTCTAATTCAGGCTGAAGCTGGAAAAGTGCAGAGAAGATGAAACTTTGGTTGGTGATTTTATGCGCATATACCCAACTTAAAATTTATAAGCTACAACCAAAACAGTGAAAAAAAGAAAAACGAATGTTAAACAAACAAAAAATTCCAAAGTCCATAACCTCAGAGTGAAATCTATTTCTACAGAGTAAATCCTCATCTAAAAATGTCGACAGCATGCTCCTCTTGTTGTTTTAAACTGCTGCATCGGTACATTCCATTGAGGAAAACAACAGTAGGACAATGATTGGTACATTGTTGAATTGTAAAGTAGGTGTTAAAAGGTCTTCACGGACTCATTGATGAAGTCTGCTCCCATTGGCTACCCGTCATCTGTCACTCAAACCCCCCAGACGTTCGACGTCAGACCCACAAACGCTTATTGAGCCATCTGATTGGTCAATTTATAACTCTAATAACTTGTGATAATGGAAAAAAATCTTTAAAAAAAATTAGGTTTAGAAAAAAGAAGTTAAGCAGAAAGCAGCAGAGGAAGAATGATTATTCTGACATATAAAATGACTGAGAAATAACTGTCTGTTTCTCAATGTAAGTCAATGGGACTTTGGCCTTTTTGCAACCCAGTGGTACTTCCTATATGGAACACGGAAGTAGGGGGGCTTGCTCTGTCCAGTTATTTTATATACACTCTATGGTTGAACCGTGTTTAGACGTCAGAGTAGAAACTTCCGACTGCAAGTAAACGCCTCACTTTTCAGCCAGTCAGAGCTGTTCTTCATCGTCACGGGGAAACGAGAGGAGCGTCCTTAGAGATGGTGTTTCCGTCAACTTTCGCGTCGTTTTTCCAATGTATTCAAGCAACGGATAGATTCAGGCTTTGAAGCCTAGTCGCCATTTCCACGGGGGCCAATGAGAAACCGTTTAAAGTTCGGGAGGTAAATCGAAGTCACGAGCTAGCTCGTCTTTAATGCTAAGCTAACGCCATGCTAACTCGGAGTTTAGCTATTACTATGTCGTTAAGCGGTGATTCTACCATCTAATCAGGTATGTTCAGATATTTACCTGCACCCCAGCTTGCATAGCAACATCATGCGAACATAACTACACAGCATTTGGCATTAACATATGCAGTTTGCCCGATATACGAGTGCTTTTCTTAGTTATTTGCTTTGTGCAACGACTAAGCTAATTTCTTAATCTCATTACATGATGAAGGGTGTGAAAGATAAACTCATTGTATGAGATTAAATTAGAGCCCTAACTCATGAAACTTGAGCTAGGTATCTCATTTTCTTATCCATGTAACCGTATTTCTCTGCAGCAAATCTGGAACGCCTGTTGATATTAGCTGTTTAAATGATTTATAAGGAACACGCATGCGTGGGACGAGAACGAAGAATGTGGGATGTGTTGAAGAAAATATGTTTAGACTGCTTTCTGCCACTGCCAAACAGTTTAGCTATAAGCTGTTTGAACACACAGGTGCTGCCAATCATTCGGCTGATTAGCAGCGTGTGTGAGCATGCGCGTTGAAGAATGGGAAGCTATCCCATAGAAGTGTGTGATTAGCAAGATGATCTGGAAAGTTCCTTTTTGTTTCATCAAGCTTTGATTTTATTGTATTTTTTGAAGAATAAATAATAAAATATTCAACTTATATCATTAAACTTTGATTCGATTCAATAAACACAATAGAGCTCTGCTTCACATCTCATAAATGTATTGTTATCATAAGTTTGGCACCATTTAATCTATTAACAAACAGCCTTCCAATAAGACAAAATGTTTTGTTGTGAAAAACTAAACACGATTTTTGTTTATTATAATGAGCAGTCCGTTTTCCAGGTAGTTTGTTTAGTATCCACCCAATTTGTTTCCATAGTAACCATGACGGCTGTCATCGGAGACCAGCTCATCCTTGAAGAGGAGTACGATGAAAACTTTATACCCTCCGATAAAGGTAACACCTGCAACTACTACTATCCTTATTGTACAGTAATACATGATTATTAAGCACTTTCTTTTAGTGATTAACTTATATAGTTTCAGCGTTTACCCCTTTCACAAAAGGGGTAAACGCTGAAGTTTTCCTCATTTATTTTCTCACATCTTCTCCTCATGTGATCAGAGATTCACGAGTACGCCAGAGAGATCGGCATTGATCCTGACAAGGAGCCAGAGCTGCTGTGGTTGGCCAAGGAGGGCATCAAGGCTCCTTTACCTCCAGAGTGGAAACCTTGGTGAGTAAGAATACAGAGCAGGTCTCCTCATTATGCAATGAGTTATATGCATTTCTGTTTTTATATCTCATCCGATTCCATCTTGTCAACTACAACGCTGCATTGTTGTGTTTGGATTTACCAAAGATTAGGTTGTGGAAAAAAACAAAACCTAATGGAAGATGTCAAATGTTGTTGATTTCGATCTAAGTGAAATACAATTACATTTGCGTTTCACAGATTTATCTTTTAATACAAAAAAGGAAGTTTTCCATCCCCTCTCTCATATCTTCTCTGTGATTCTAAAGTGACCCGCTCTTTCCGTCTTCCCTTCTCCTCTAAAGCCAGGATGTCACGGGAGACATCTACTATTTCAACTTCTCCACGGGTCAGTCCACCTGGGATCACCCCTGCGATGAGCACTACCGCCAGCTGGTGATCCAGGAGCGCGAGCGGGGCCCGGTCCCGGCCGCCGCCACCGCTGAGGGTCTCGGGGCCAAGAAGGAGAAGAAGAAGAAGAAAGAGAAGAAGGAGAAAAAAGAGAAGAAGAAGAACGCACCACTGAAAACTTTAGGGGTTAGTGATCATCACATCAGTTATTTGAATATTCTCTGTTTTACTCTGTGTTTTATTGTGCAGCACTTTGTGATTTTTATTTTGAAATGGGCTATATAAATGAATAAGAAGAAAAGAAGAAGAAAGAAAATTATAGTTTCTTGCTAAAACTTTCACTGTCTGAACCTCGCGTCCCGTAGACCCTCAGCTCATCTTTGGGACCACTTGTACCGCCTCTTGTTGGTTTGGCCCCCCTGAGGAGTCTGGAGGGCCCTGGCGTAAGCCGGCCTTTTGGATCCTCACTCCAAGGGTCCCTCGGCAGCTCTGGGGGGTTGGAACCCCTCAAAACAGCAGTTCGGGTAGGAAGGCTGACAGATCATGCTGTTCTTTTTTAGTTGATCTGTTCTTATGACATGTTCCTTTTTTCCAGGGTCCTCAAAGCTTCAGCTTGTCCGGCATTTTGGGCAGCAGGCAGGAGGAGAGGTCGTCTCCTGCTCTGTCTGCTGTAGACGATGGAGACAAAGACAAGCTCTCCGAAAAAGAAGTGCGTTCAACTTTATTATCGTAAATGTAAAAGCTCCTCGGAAACCTAGACTCTATCTTTGTTCTGTCTTTCTCACAGCTGAGTGAATCAGACGGACCACTGAAGAACCTCCACCTGAACCTGGCTTCTCTTGGAGGAGGTCTGCAGTATGAGGTAGACGTTTGGACTCATTGCTACCTTCGTTTTTTTTTTGTTTTTGCTTTGTTTCCTGGTGCTAATTCAGCTCCCATTTGCATGTTTTTTGATTTGATCAGGACAGTGAAGGCAGCGCTGCAGCTCCAGCTGAAGAGAGGACAGAGCCAGAACTGCAGGACCTGGTGCAGTCTGGGGACCACAGCCCTGAACTGCCCTCCCAGCATGTAAATCCCCAACCATAAATAAATCCACTCATCTAACACTAGAATACCATTGCATTTAAAGACCCTCTCCATCATCTTTTAATCTGTTTTCAAAGCGTTCCCAGCTGTCTTTAAATGATGATTTTTTTAAGTCAAAATAAAAAATCTGTGTAGTTTTTTGGACATAGTTTCTGCAGAGCGGCAGGAGCTGTTGGTGTGGAAGTAAGCCTCCTCTTGATTCCCATGATCCCTTTGTTTACATAATCTCCTGCTAGCTTACAGCACCTCACACTCCTAATATTAGCGGTGCAACAACAATAGTAGCAAAGGTCAGACCCTCCAGGATCACGATGTTGCAATCGCAACTATTAACGCAAAATCAAGCAAAGTCGAGATCTGTTGCACACCCTGTAACTTTTCATTTTCACCTTACGGCAACTTTGACTTATCTCCCATGGCAACAGTCATGGGTGACGACGCAGCTTCGCGACCGTTTCCCTTCTGACTCCTCTTTAGAGAGTCGTGCTCTCTTTTATTAACTCTCTTTAGCCATCTCTGTCTTTTTCCTCTTCAAGCTGCGCGTGAACGGTTGTTACATATGCGTTTGCACTGAGCATGGACGTGCACGGCGGGGGTGGGGGGTGAGGCGTGCGGTCCATCACGCGCAGCTACACGCAGAGGTGCAGTACAACATGAAGTGAATATGAGAGAAAGACTTTGGTAAAAGAAGCAAAATCTGGAAGCATTTCTCTTTAATTGATAATACAAAGGAAGAATTTAGAGTCTGCAGGAAAATAATTCACAAAGAACTTCCTCCACAACTGTACAGACACATGAGAGAATCCTCTCCAAAACAGAACAGATCATTACTGACAGAACAAACCAGATCAGCTCCTCAAAGCCGTGGTCTTCCTCTACCAGCAACTCACCAGTGATGCTTTTGAAATATAAAGAGGAAGATTCTGTGGAGAACATGGAGATCTGAGGATTAATCTGATTATGCTTTTTTTTATTTCATTTTATAATTTTTCCATGCAGAGTGTAATTTTTCTCTAAAGTCTGTTTAAATCAATACACACATATTTAGGTTACTTTGAACAAGGAGGACCAAAGGTTCATTTTGTGATACACAGTTCTATTCTAGTTAAATGACAGCACAACAACACTGAATATACTGATGATGAAGTATTTTCTTGGTGCATGTCACAATAAAAAGAGTTGGAATTTGAGTGGAATGTGAAATTGATTCAATAGTTAACATCTTTGAGGTGCTTTTAAAATATATATACATATTAACATCGCAACTTTTCACAAAAGCTGCAGCAACATGTTTTTGGCCACAACAATCATAAAAATCTGCAGCGAAATCCTGGAGGGTCTGAATATTGGAGCTGTCCAGTCGTACAGTTTAGATCCAGATTCAGGTTCAGACCAGGAAAGCAAAGACGTTCACGGATGTATTTATCTGCGGTGGATGCATCAGGAAGCTAGTGTCCCGTCCAGCATATTTTCTACGTCACAAATATATTTTTCCAACAGCATTTTTTCATCTTCTCCTGATTCACAACCATTTGAATAAAGAAATACTCAGAAGTGAAGTTTTTATACACGCCCTCCATTAGGAGAAAAATGCACCATTTTCATTGGAGTGGACAATAGTTGCTCACTTACAATAAAGTAATTTCTGGTTAATTCCTCTTCTTGCCGATTGTGTAACTTTATGATAAAGTTAAAGTGTTAATCTGGGCTCCAAATGTTTCATTTTAAACCAAACATTAAAAACAGCCCTCATTCATACTGAATTGCTGAAAATATCTTTCATATTTAGCTACCCGATTTAAAAAATAAAAAAAAAGTAGAAATATGGTAAAAATTGACATATTTATTTTTTTAAGGAATCATTTTCCTAGTTGTGTGTCACTCCATGGTTGATGTTTGTCATAGTCTGGTGTAACTGTGCTCTCTAAATCATCTGTTGTTCCTTCCCGTGTGTCTTTGCTCTTCAAACTTCTCCTCTGTGCTGCTGGGACCGGCCCACTGTGTCTTCCTCTCTGTCGTTCTCCGGTTCCTTACTCTCTCTGGCATGTCTGCATCCCGGCTTGTTTGTCCCTAATCCTATTTTTCCCCCTTTAGTTTTTATTTTCTTAAACTGAGAGCATCAATGCTCGCTGAACACCTCCGCCAGAGTTTTGCTGTAAAATGACAGAACTCAGCTTTCAATCTTTTGGTTCTGAGTCTGACCAGAAACAGCAATAACTAAGTATTCTTTTTTTTTATTCATTCGTACTAACCTTGTGTTCTTATTTCAGGTGCATGATCTGTTAGTTGTGGCATGCGAGCTGTTCATGTCCATAGCCTTTTTTCTCATGACCCTCTTCATCCTTTTTTTGTGTCTCTGCACGCCTTCCTCTGTATGGATGGACTCCTTCTTTTCCTTAACTGTCGTCAAGGACTCCGAAAAGGGCCCCGGCATCGGCCTCTCTGACAGGGCGGGCAGCGAACAGGGGGCCGGTGCTGCCACGCCCACTTCTGAACAGGAAGAGGAGGCTGGGGGGGCGGAGGAGGGACAGGAAGGAGCGATAGGACGGGTTCTGAAAGAACAGGGAGGTGATGAAAAAGACAGAAAGGGAGGAGAGGAGGAGGAAGAAATAGATAAGAGTGGAAGTAAAGATGAGGAAAGAAAGAGCAGCGAGATTGAGGACGACTGCTGCGTTGATGAAGAAATTGATGGACGAAGATGTGAGACGAGAGAAAGTGCGAATCTAAAGAGTAGACGGGAGAGTGATGGAGGAGAGAAAAGTGTCAGTGGTGAAGCCAGGAGGAAAGTTAGCAGGGACAAATCCATGGAAAGCAGTGAGGAAGTTGTGGAGAAATTCCTACAAAGCGATAGAGAAATTGGGAGTGAGAGGAGTAAGACCAGGAGGAGTGCTTCTAGTGAGCAAGAGGAGGTGGTGATGGTGAACAACAGAGAGCAGGAGGAGACTGGGAGTCAAGAAAAGCCTCCCCCGTCTCCTGAGGAGGAGTTAGAAAGATGTGGAGGAGAGGAAACCCTGCAGGAGGACGTGGAAATAGAAGAGGAATCAGGGGATCTCAAAGGAGCATCAGAGAGCGAGGAGGAAGTTGTTGAGGTTTTCAGCGCAGGGCCTCCCCACCATCAACCCGCTGAGCTAGAGCAGGAAAGATGTAACCGAGAGAGTCTTGGTGGCGTGGAGACACGGAGGTCCTCCCTTCCTGTGGAGGTAGGGGTCAGCCTCTGTCTGTGTGTTTCCCTCTCCTGCCTGATGCTCGTGAGCTGGTGCATGCAGCTGTCCAACTCCAGCAGCAACCATAGCTTGGTGAGAATTGGAATGAAGAGGAACGATTGGAGCTTCTGGATTGGACCGCTTCTTCCCCCGCAGACCGCTCCATTGTGTGCTTGTGCAGTCCACCTGCTGCATGGTTCTGGTTGTGTTTGCAAATCCAGTCCAGTCTGCTGCAGCTTTTTTGAGTGTTAAGCTCTTCCTCGATTCATCGTCTCCACGTTCGATAGTCTTCCTACCACTGAGTGAATGTACATGTGTGTCAATGCAGGAGTCTGAGACCAGCAAGAACATTGAGGAGGCTCAATCCTCCCTGGATATCAAGGTAATCTGATTACTGACACCTTAACTCAGAAATTCAAATCCTTGATGGTGTATTTCTGAAAACTGCTTCACATTTTGTGGCTAGAAGCTGTCACAGAAGGTTCTGGACATCAGTGACCTGTCTGGAACCGTGAGCCCCCTGGAGAGAGAGGAAAGAGGAGGAACAGGAGAAGAGGAGGGCAGAGGAGGAGCAACCGACAGCCGGTATTCTGTTGCTTAAATGTCTCTGCTGGGAAACGACTGTAAAGGCCAGACAGGAGAGCTTTCCATGAGAACAGAGTTATGTTATCCACAAAAAGCTCATTCCTTAAAGTCCCACTCCAATCACCTTTTGGTTTATTGTAAAAACGGTCTATTAATTATGATTATTAAACCTGTTGTTTTCTAGGACTTAGTTTCTGCAGAGTGGCAGGACCTCAGACAAGGAAAAAAAACGAAGGCTTACATGCATCATATTTGATCTATTTGTCATTAGAATAGGGCGGAACAGCATCCAGCATAGTTCCTACGTCACAAATACGATCTTTTTCAAACAGTTCTTTTTCGCCTGCTCCTAGTTCACAACACTTGGAATTTAAAAAACTCAGAAATGCAACTTTGAAGTTATTTTTTATATATGTCCTCTGTAATCAGAAAGAACATGTTAAAAAGACAAAAATGCAATTTTCTTTAGAGCGGGTCTTTAACTTTTGTTATTACAATCTAAATTCTAGAGGAGTTAAATGAAATAAGTCTCCACTATTTTGTTAAATTGATCTTTTTTTGTTTTACACTATGGCGCGTTAGTGAGCATGTGCAGCTGCATGTTGCCTCGACTGAACGGTTTCTGGATGTTGTCGATTTAATAGTCAGTCAATGATGCTGTCCTCTGAGGAACAACTTCCAGAGACTTCTTCAGTTTCTTTGAGTTTTTTTTTCTTCGTTTTACTGTAAATACTTTTTAATTTTAAGTATTCCATAATCTAATGCACTTTTTCTACAGATAAGGGAGTCACTGCCTAATAATAAAAATTCCATGTCAAGTTACTGACATGTTAATTAGTTATAATTTAGCTCATTTGTTCTTCCAGCTAAATCTTTTTTGTTTAACTTCTTTTTTTCAGTTTTTTGTTGCTTCTATTAAAACAGTTTTAAAGGCAGAAGCAGGAAATGTGGAAGAAGTTCTACAAAGTGTAACATTTCTTGGCATCTATTTTCAGTTTTATGTCACTCTTATTATTTTTCCTTTACAATTTGAAATTATTTGGGTCTTTTAGTCCCACACACTCAAAAAACTGTTTGTGTTTCTTTTTAGGCCCATTCTGTCCAGAGACGAAGAGCCTCCCTTCCAGAAAGTGGACCGGCTCGTCCTCCATCAGTCCAGCCCAACCCCCTCTCAGTCCCCCCTGTCGGAGCACCACGACCTCCATCACCAGAACGCACAGAGCCTCTTCGCATCTCTGCCTCTGCAGAGGCCCGAAACGTCTCGAGGTCGCCCGGTCCGGAATATAGAGGATGAAAAGGAGGAGAGCACGTTCAAAAAGCAAGAGAGCCATGAAGAGGAGGAGCCACGGAGGAGCCTGGAAAAGGAGGAGGACTGCAAGATGACAGAGAGAAGAGAGACCAGCTATAGAGGGAGGAAAGAGTCTGAGAGGGGAAGGAGGGAGGCTGAGCGAGCCGTAGAGGAGGAGAAGGAGCACATGTTAAAGGAGGAAGAGAAGAGGACGCGTCTCCTCCAGGAGGAACTAGCCAGAGAAGAGCAGAAAGAGGAGATGAAGCTGAGGGTGGAGAGTGAGGAAAGGTTGAGGTAAGCAATGAGGCTGCTGTTAAGTTCATTTGGTTCAGACTTCATAGTTCTCTGTCCAGAAACTTCAGGAGAAGCATACCGTGTGTTTTTGTGGCCAGGACTCTGCAGCAGCAGCTCCTGTCCCAAAGGAGAGAAGAGGAGGCCAGGCTGAAAGAGGAGACCGACCGAACACTGGAGGAGCTCAGGAAGGAGCGGGAGAAGCAGGAGCAGAAACTCAAGTGAGACTCTGGGACGTTGTACTGCACACGAACAGTAAACACACACATTCACACAAAGATAAACGGGTTTTAACCAGGGGTGTAGGGGGGTTGATTTGGCGATATATTGCAATATTTTGTTTGGCGATCTATCACAATATTTCGTTTGGAGATATATTACAATATTTCGTTTGCCGACATATCGCAATATTTTGTTTGGCGATATATTGCCGTATTTCGGTTTGGCGATATACACAATATTTCGTTTGGTGAGAACCATCTTGTGTTAAATATTCAGTCCACCTTGTGGTTTTTGTTGTTATGAGACATATATTACTTAGTTTTGACTTGGGATGGGTACCGAACCGAGACTCTGTGCCACATTGCTGCCAGTATCAGTATACAGTTGCAGTGCTTACCGTTGTGATCATTAAATAAAATTAATTTTACCATTGTATGACAATGAAAAATGTGTCAATATTCAGGTAGATTTTTTTGTCTAAGTCATACCCTTAAAAAAGGAAAAAATTGTTCAGGTACAGCCTTGGGATATACTGTGATATGTATCGTGTATTACAACATGTATTGCATCAGCAGATTTCTTGCACGCCCCTAGTGTTTACAGAGACTTCGTTAGAAGTAGACACTTGAACGTGCATTGTTGAGGCCAGTGTGAATGTAACATTGCAGGCAAATATTCCAGTTTTAACTTTTTAAACTCTTTTTTGTCCATCCAAATAGAAACTAAGCTTTTTAAGGCTGAAACTGTCAACACATTTTTTTCAAACTTTCTGGAGACACAAATATGAACTTAGACCCATCTTAGCTATGTTTGCAGGAGGGAAGTTTCATATTTCAAAAAGACATTTATGCTTATGCTTTATGCAAACAGTTCATTTATATTTATCATATTAGTTACAACAAAGTGTGTTCTCAGACTGTGGTTTTAGTGGGTTGTTGTCAGTGAATCGACCTGGACCTCTTGAAGGGTTGAAGGTTGTGACTCCTGCTCTAACCCCTCTCCAGGGAGGAGAGTGAAGCCACGCTGAAGGAGCTCCGTGTTGCTCTGGAGGAGGAGCGAGCTGCAGCGCGGGAGAAGCTGGAGGCCCAGAAGAAGCAGGACATGGAGCGTTTGAAGCTGGAGGCAGAGGAGGAGCTGCAGGCGGAGAAGTCCCGACTCCGGAGGGAGGCGGAGGAGAAAGTGAAAGCTTTACAACAGGAGGTGAAGGAGTGGGATGCTGCCAGTCTGATTCTGTTCTTCTTAGCTGAAAATTAAGAGAAAATAGATTCACCTGATTCCTGTGTGCCTAATTCTTGATCTGTGTGTGACTTTGGATTTGTGTGTGCATAACTCATGTGTGGAACTCATACAATACATTTTGGGCAAAACTTTGTGTATTTGCATTTGTGTATTCACATGTACCAATATAACAAAATTTAAAAAAAAAATACAATTCACACATGAACCATTACAACAGCTCAAAACTAACTACATGACAAATCTTTAAAAATGACGCACAAATCGCTTGAGCGCATGACTTACAGACAAATCTCTGAGACGTGGAAAGAGTCTCACATCAGATTTGTGCATAAGGTTCTTTTTGTGTTTATCAGGGGATTTGTGCATACATATGCATACATAAAAACGTATGTGTGGTTAGTTTCAAGATATAATCATTTTAAGTTGTGTATGTGTCTATTTATTATTTTATAATAGTAGTACATGTGAATACATAAGTTCAGGTACACAAAGTTATGCACAAAATGTATTGTTTGAGTTATAAATTTAAGAATTACGCACTCAAAAATCCAAAGTTACACACAAATCAAGAATCACAAAACAAGAGTTATGCACAAATTGAGAATAACGCATAAAACAAGAATTAAGCACCAAACAAGAGTTACAACACAAAAATTATGCACAATCAAGAATAATGCACAAATCGAAAACAACGCACAAAGAATAACGCCTGAGTCGAGAATTACCCAGAAACTGAGAATAACGCATAAAATGAGAATTACACACAAAACAAGAATTATGCACATTTCAATAATAATGCACAAATCGAGAATGACGCAAAAATGTAGAATTATGCATAAAACAAGAATTATGCACCAAACAAAAACTACAAAACAAGAATTAGGCACAATTCGACAACTTTGCACAAATTGAGAATAACGCACAGATCGAGAGTAACGCATAAAACAAGAATTACAAAACAAGAATAATGCACATTTCAATGACCCACAAATCGAGAATGACGCACAAATGTAGAATTATGCATAGAACAAGAATTATGCACCAAACAAAAACCACAAAACAAAAACAACGCACAATTTGAGAACTTTATACAAATCAAGAATAAGTCTCAAGTCGAGAATAACACACAAATTCAGAATAACGCATAAAACGAGAATTAGTACTAAACAGGAATCACCCAATTACAGACCAGGTGAGTCTATCTTCTCTCTGTAGATGAATAGCTCAGATTTTTCTTCTTCATAATAACAGGAGATTCGTTTGCTAAGAGTTGAAGTTTTTGGTGAATCTTCAGCCTCACGTTTGTTTACTAGAAATCAGGGGTTTCTGTTTGTTCTGTTACAATGGCTCCCTGTTTAAGTGAACCTGAGACATCGATTGGTGATCAGACTCTGGTTACACTGTTGTGTTGAAGGTGTGCAGCACAGAGCGGAGGAGGACGCTGATGATGAGTCCTCGGCCCGAGCAGCAGCTGGCAGAGTACCACCGAGAGGTCTGAGCGCACAGGAACTCCGTTTCAGCATCAAACATGTTTTGTAAGCCCATTCTTGAGTTTTCATATGATTCCTTTTCTGTCTCTGCTGCGGCCCAGCTGGCTGATGTGCTGCAGGAAGTGCGAGATGAAGTGCAGCGGGAACACGAGAGGAAGCTGGAGCAGCTGAAGGACGAACACCGCCGGGAGACGAACCGCATCAGAGAGAAGTATCTAGACGAGGTCAGACTGGAACTCTTCCAGACTGGAGCAGTATCAAAACCCTCGTTAAGCCACTTCACTGACGAGGGTCTCTGCGCTGGCCTCAGGAGAACGCTCTGCGGGACACCCTACAGTCTACACTGCAGGAGAACAGGGAGCGTCTCCAGACCTCCCACGCCGTCCAGCTGGAGAAGCTCCGCCTCCAGCTCGATACGCAGATGCAGAAGATTCAGCTGACGAACTCGCGCAAGGTCAGATGGGGCGCTGGTACCTTCAGCCAACCTGCAGTAGAGGCCTGATTATGTTCATCTTTCTTTATGTTCAGGAGTCTGAACTGGGAGAGCTGTCAGATCGTTTGGAGCAAAGAGAGAAGGAGCTCAGAAGCCAGGAGGTCCTTCTGCAGACCAAGGTATGTCTGAGATGTTCACCCTCAGAGCAGAACCGTCTCCTAATCGCCTTTGCCTCCTGTCAGGCAGCAGACCTGAAGAGAAGGAGAAAACAGCTGGAAGAAGAGGAGGAGCACGTAGACCGCCAGATCGAGGTACGAACTCCCCCCTCGTAATTCCGCTCTGCCATCTGTCCGCCTCACGCTGCCCCCCCTGTCCTGCTCAGACCTTACCCCGCCTGATCCGCGAGCGGGACCAGCTGAAGGAGGAGCTGCAGAGGATGAAGGAGCAGACGGCCCAAGCCCGGGAGCTCATCCACAGACTCAGGGAGGAGAGGAACCAGGGCAGGGAGGAGGAGGACAAGCTCAGGGGGGAGAGAGACAAAGCCAGGGAGGAGAGCAGGAGAGCCAAGGAGGACAAGGAGCGACTGGAGGGCAAGGTGGCACTGCTGGAGGAAAGGTGCAGCCGGCTGAGTCGCCGAGTCAGGTGCTGATTTACAAGACTGAACTTCATGCTCTTCATCCATGATATTTCCACCTTTGAAAATAAAATATCACGTTTTTGTTTTTGAGTAGATGCTATTTGAAGGTGAGTTTGGAGCAGACGTGGTTTTGATGTGTGTTTACATCATCAAGGGTCGAGGAGTTAAAAAACGGTGTGGTTCAGACAGTAAAGCAAAATTATTCTTTTAGTTTTTTTATTTCTATTTTAATTTTTATTCATTAATAGAAAAAACATACAATATAATCTTGAGTGGTAAACTCAAACATGGTGGAAATAAAAATTAAATGTTTAATGTTTAAGAGGGTTTACAAACTTTTCTTTTTTTCTTTTAGTGAACTGGAAAGGTTTGAAGCAGCGAGTGCTTCTTCTAAACCAGAGTCAAACAAAAGGAAGGCAGCAGCGCCCTCTAGTGACGGGACAGTGGGACCTGAGGAGGACCCTCCTCTCTCTCCGGTGCCGGACAGCACCAGCAGCATGGACGAGTAAGGAAAGAACCTATCTTAATGATGTTGTTTCAGATGTTGTAGGTTTTATTTTGGTTCGCTACAGTTAAAAAAAGATTCCTCAGATATTTCCTTAAGAGATAATAAATAGAATTTATAAGAAGCTGATCTTTTGACCCATTTTAAACACTGTTTAGTTTGAGTAAAAGCTGAAATAAATTATAGGGATGTGTTGTTGGGTTCTGTCTCTGAAAAGGGTGCGGCAGTACATCTCCTCTCATGGAGCGTCCATCCAAAAAACCAAACTGTTCCTGGAGAAGGAGAGCAGCCGGCTGCAGGAGAAACAGGCAGCTCTGCAGGCAGCCCAGGCCAGCTCCTCTCAGGAGGTGATGAGAACCCTTCAGCAGGTACGAGGAGGAGGAGCCGGTGCGGTTCTGGTCGACCTTAAACAAATCCCTAAAAGTTGGTTCTGTTTAGGAGGCCAGAGCGGTGGAGGAGCTGCAGCGCACGGTCCAGACAGGAAACTCACTGCTGCGCAGGAAGGAGGAGCAGCTTCAGCAGCTGGAGAACTCTATGAGTGAGGAGGTCAGAGAACCTGTCCGGGCTTTGGAGATATTCTGTGTGTGGGAACGAGCTAATTGTAGTCCACCCAACTTGGTAGAAGCAAGCTTGTCTTTTAGTTGGCATCACATTTACGGAAAAAGGCAGACAGTCGGGAGCAAAACAGGAAGAGAAACTGATCATTTACTTCACCATCAATTTTGGACTATGAGTCCGGAATAAAGTCGATTTATCTATCTGTCTGGCTGTCTGTCTGTCTGGCTGTCTGTCTGTCTGTACCTTTTTACTTTGTCTGGGTTGATAAAATTAATTAATCGATCTGAATCGATCTAAGCTTAATAGATCAATAATTCAAACTCGTAAAGCTAAAGTCTGCTAGCTTGATGCTAACGTGTAATGGGATTTCCCATAGGACGGCTAACGCTAACGCTCAGTCGACCAACATAAATTGCTGACTAAATGAACATCTTTATAAACTCACAGACATGAATTTCTAAACTTTTTTAAGGAAATATATTTTTAAAGTAACCCTTTGTGATCTAAAACATTGTTTTTTACTCATTCTTTCTTCTTCTTCATAAGGTGTAATGCTATAGCGAGATCGCCATCTAGTAGCCAAACTGAAACGTCCTCCTGGAGAGGCAGAACAATAGTTGGAGCTTCTCCATTTGAGAATCTATGTAACAATGTATGCTATAAACAATCTTATTATAATTTCACTAATACAATTTAAAGTATGTTAACTGTATCAGATTATTATGAATATCTAAACAAATGTGTTTAAATTTGTAAATCAAAATTGAGTGGATCAAAATAATCGGAAAAAAAATTGGAATTGCATCAACCCAGACTCTGGTGAAACGAACCGAATCAATTCTGGGAATTATTGGTGATACCCAGCCCTACTTTTAACAGTGTTTGTATCTGCAGTTAATCTCAATGCTCAATCATTTTTAAATGTGTATCTATAACATTTACATCACTAGTTAGCACAGATTTACCCAAAGGAGAGCCAATGTTTGTCATCTGTGATTGAAGCGTCCCCGTCTGTGTTCATTCAGCCAGCGCTCGAGGATTTGTCTCGCATCCCCGGAGAGAGGAAGGTCACCTTCGATGTGACGGAGTCAGACCTCAGCAGCAGCGTGGGGCCGTTAGACGGGACAGGTGACCTTCTGCTGACATTGGCTGTACTGGTGACAGACACTTTCTATGTGACATCCCCCCCTTGGTTCTCTCTTCACTTCATGTTAATCAGAAAACATCTCGACCATAAAAACACAAAGAAAGTTGATGTTTTTCTCCAGTTATTCTGGGAACGCACATGTGCTGAAACACCTCGAGCTTTGGGTCTAAAATCAAATCAAATATTATTTGTAGGAGCGCTTTTCATTCCACTGTAGGGAGTGATCATTAAAGCCACCAAAAAAACAAAACTTTATTGATCACGACAGCACAATAAACACATATTGAAGCACATAATGACCCTCCGCTTACTCCGTGTCACCAACATGACCTTCAATCTCTCATATCCAAACTGAAATACGAAACTAAAAGAAAAACCTGTGGCTTTCCTAAAAACATCTGGCTTGGCTTTGCTGGGAGGAAACTATTATTGGAGATCCATTTACTGCAGGGCCAGACCTGACCACTGGGGGCATCACACAGCGCTTTTCCAGACTAGAGCTGTGACAGCGCTGAACACACGGGCACTCCTGCTGGAAAATCCCTAGAATTAGGGGATCCACATGAGGAATCACAGGAGTGTAAAATAAAAAAAGTAAAAAAATCCTCTCCTGCTCTCACTGAGCAGCTCTACCACCACCCTGATCAGAGCTGCATGTGACAAGTTCATGATAGAAGCCCCACTTTTTTCAAAATGGCAGCTTTTTCGTTGGCTTTATCTCCATAGCAACCATTTTTATGTTTTGGTCCCCTGAATGTAATGAACAGATCTACATAATTTTTCAGAAGAATCTGCAAAAGTATTTTTTTAGATTTCTTTGGCAAAGGATGTTCATATGTTCAAATCAATGTTCATTTCTTATGTCATACTGTCATACCGAAAGGTTCTCTGTTTTCCTCCTCTCATCAGGACATCCCACCGTCCCAGCCAAAGTCCAGGAATTAGCCGAGTCCCTGCAGCAGATCTCAGGCCAGCTCAACTCGGTTCTGAGCGCGCTGGGTTCACTGGCTCGTGGTCAGAGCAGCACTCCCTATGCCGCCTTCCCCATGCCCCACCCCCACTCCGCTCCCTCTTTAGTGCCATTCAACCCTCATACGCTAACATCCAGCTCCTTAGCTCCGCCTCCTCCTGTGGGCCTCCCAGATTCACTCCGGACCTGGACCCCTCAGGGCAGCTCTACAGCCACCCATCTCTTCAGCACTCCCATCTCCGCCGGCCTGAGACCCTCTGAGGATCTCACTCACAGCCAATGGGTCCCGAAGTTCTCCGGTACGTCCAGGAAAGCAGCAACTCCTGCTTGGTGTGAATGTTCATGCTGAGCTGCTGTTCTGTTCTCTTCTGCAGGAAGTGAACCTCTCACGTCCAGCACCACCAGAACCTCCTCTGTGTACCCATCATACACTCCCACAAGGTAAATACATCTACAAGCACAAGGTTCTTGCAAACACACATTTGTCTTTAAAGTGTGTGTGTGTGTAGCGTGTCCATGCAGAGACCTGTGGAGCTGGACGGACAGAAGCTTCAGGGCCTGATTGACAGCAATAAGAGATGGTTGAAGCTGCGCAAGCAGGACAACAGCATGTATCCTTCTAACAAGCACAGAAACGCACGGCTTTTCCTGCATGGCGTTTCTTTAATGCACAACAAGGTGTGCATTATCAAAAATGAATAGACTAATGCGCTACAACCAAACCACAGACGTATCCCTCTTTTGCTGAAAGAGCTTCTTCTTGGCTGCAGTGGCTGGATGGCTCAGTGGGCTAAGTATATGGTTGGCACGTAGGAGCCCTGGGTTCAGTCCCGGGGTTGTCCACTGATCTCCACCCAGATTGGGTCCTTAGGCAAGACCCCTGGCGCTGCTGCCTAACTGGGTCCCTGTGCCCCTCAAGTACAGGGTTGTGTCAGGAAGGGCATCCGGCGTAAAAACTCTGATGCCAAATCACTGATGAGAAACAGTGGGTGCTGTTACGCTGTGGGAAAAATGGGAACGGTGAAGAAGAAGAAGACTTCTTCTTGGCTGCCTGCATCGTATCTGTCTGTTTCAATTCCGGAAAAACAACTTCAAGCTGTTCCGCTCCATCGTTCAGGACTCGTGTTAAGTAACGTAAAGCCTGTTGTAAAACTCGCATAAGTGCGAATCAAAGAACATAAAGCAGCTTTATGTTGCAAAACCACAAGACAGAGTTTCTTTGCAAATAATCTCTTTTTATTTTGTCTTTATTTTCACTTTTATACATTTTTTTTTGTCTACAAAGTGTTAGCATTAGCCGTCCTATGGGAAATCCCATTATAGATTAGCATCAAGCTAACTTTAGCATAATGCGTTAGATCGATCTCTACTTTTCTGGATCGATTGTTGATCAGTTAAGCTTAGATCGATTCAGATCCATTTTATCCACCCAGCCCTAGTGCTCAGTCAATCAGAAATTGGGCTCACTCAAGTCAGCTAATCACAATACCTGAAGAGGGGTCAGCTGCAAAACGATCAGGTCAGTAGCTCACGAGCGACAGGGTTGGAGCACGTAATGCTGTTTAATCCCCACGTTGGTTCTCCCTCTGGTGTCTAGGAAAACCCAAATGTTGGTTCTGGTCTTAACTCTGATCTCAGACCTCTGTTCACTCGATACGCGACTCCCTCCTCCACGAGCGGCCTGGTCCAGCTGGGCCTGGACGATTCCAACCATGTCCGGGTTTATCATTATTAGGAACAGTGTGTGGGTCCGTGCAGGTGCGGTGGACAGGTACGCCTCTTACCGTGAGGCTCTCAGGTCCTTTACAGCAAAAACTTCAGATGGAGCTCCACTGCACACGGTTGGACTGTTTTACTAATCGCACTCTGTGACCAGATTTGTCTTTATGTGCTTTACAGCTGTGCTGGGTCCAAGTCTGTGTCACATCAGGTACAGTTGTTTTTAGTAATGCACTTGTGTGAACTTTTCAGACATTTTTAGAAGCATTGAATTTTTAAGCCAAAACAGGAATTTGTATGTCTCGTTTTTTTCACTCACTGTTCGGCCAACCCGTTTTTTAATGGTTTTTCACTCGAATCGATGTTTACATGACGGTAATATTGAGCTGTCGACTTTGAAAGTTGTTCTTCAGTGCATGTATCTGTAAAAATGTATTTTTCTATGAATCCTGTTAATAAATTCTCTGTGAAGTAGTCTATTATTCTGGAGAAGCATACTAACACTTCCTGTTGGAAAACAAAAGTAGATCACAGCGTGTCAGTTCAACAAGTAACCACCAGTACAAGTTTATCTAGTGAATGCATTGCTTTAAATCTCGTAAATGTATTACTTTTAATCCCGTAAATTTTTTAGAATAGTCAAAAATTTAGCCTAGGACTTTTAAAGTCATAAATATACAGCTTTATATAACTTAAGTTACGATTTTTACAAGATTTAAAAAAAAAAAAGTAAACTGGCCCTAATACTAACACACCAAGACACTTCCGACTGCATAAAAAGAAGCCCCTCCCTGCTTGTACAGTGTAAACCCTTCGGGCTAAGCACACATTCAAGATGTCTGGTGTGAACAGCACATGGTTAATGTCACAGTGGCCCAGTCCAGTTGTCATCCAGTCAATAGTTGTGTTGGTTAGTCCTACTAGGTGACATTTCCAGTGTTGAAATACGCACGGTTGTTTCTGTAGAGGAAGCTTTGGGATGGAATAAGATCACACCTCAGAAAAGCAGACTTTTATTCAGTAACCGCTCATTGCAACATCTGACAGTATGCTTATTTCAATACAGAAAAGTGCAAAAAAAAAGAAAAAATACTTTCTCCGTCGTACATGAGGGCAGTCGAGAAGTACAATCATCAATGTTCTCCAATGAGGAGGAAAAAACCAGCACAGTTATGTGACTAATGATTCAAATATTGAAGGCCACTGGACGAACTGGACAGGATTCATGTTCACACTCGTGTGTAAACGCACACTCACTCATACACACACACACAGTTAGTACGAAATGCTTCCTCATCAGCGAAACGTGTAAAATGAGTTCATCTGGACGGCATCGGCGTCCCCAGCAGCAGGTAAACATCGATTACAGCAGTATGGTCGAGGACAGCAACCTGCTCACGAATGGCACAAACGTGTCCGTACTAGTGATGAAAAGCATAGTCGGGGGGGTCAGCCCCTTCCCAGACTGGCTATGAGAGGCGGAGCTCTGCGCTCATCAGGCCGCTGGCTGTGCTTTCAAACATGGAGGAGGTGCAATCGAGAGACGACGAGGAGGAGGGCAAAAGTGTCTAAGGCAGAGAGGACGATCAGAAGACGTAGATCTTGTCCCTCTGGACGCCGTCGAGGTCATCGTCCATGGTCAGAAGGACCTAAAGGAGGAAAAAGAGGATTATTCACGTCACGCTGGCAAACAGCCCGGCTCCAGCTGCACGCTCGTACCAGGAAGGATCCAAACATGGCGATGGAGGAGAGGAAGTGCCAAATGTCGTGGTCGTCAAAGAACGACAGCAGGATACAATCCCGGTTGTGCTCACGAGACTCTGCCGGCGTTTTCTGTCAGGAGGAACAGCAAGACGATCAACACGAAGACGTGGGGACGACCTTTTGTGGATCAGCATGACACTGACCTGCCAGGTGCTCAGACCCTGAAAGAAGAAGTACAGCGCGAAGCCCCACACCACCGCCGTGAAGAGGATGCACACCAAGGGCAGACACTGGATCCGCTCTCCACTCCGCAGCTGAAACACAGAAGCTCCCTTCACTTCACCGTCTGCTTCACTTCAAGCTCAAAGCAGCGACGGCGCCCACCTTCATGATGATGTAGAAGGCGAAGTAGAGCAGCAGGTTGCAGATGGCGATGGCCAGCAGGTAAGAAGCAAAGTCGTTCGGTCTCTCGATGAGGCCGTACGCGGCCCTGCAGGCGGGAAACACACGTTAGAAAACTGATCATGAAGGAAAAGTTCATAATGGTGACCGTCTGGAAGGAAATGACATCACATGTTTGATGAATGAGAAGAGAGATGAGAAAGAAGAGCCTGGAGCAAAAGTCACCTGATTTTCACCAAACAAGAGTATTAGGGCCACCAAAAAAAAGTAATATTACAAGTTTTTTTCCTATAAATTTAGAACGTAATCTCGAAAATTTATGACTTTTAATCCCATAAATCTACAACTTTTAATCTTGTAAATTTTGTACTTTTAATCTCGTAAATCTACAACCTTAAACTTGTAAATCTACAACTTTTAATCTTGTAAATTTTTTACTTTTAATATCGTAAATTTACGACTTTTAATCTTTTTAATTTACAAGTTTTGTTCTCGTATATTACTTTAAATCTTACAAATCAATGATGATTTTTAATCTCCTAAATCTACGACTTTTAACCTTGTAAAATTACGACTTTTAATCTCATAAATTTATGACTTTTAATGTCGTAAATCTACAACTTTTCATTTAGTAAATGTACGATCTTTTTTCTTATAAAATTATGACTTTAATCTCCTAAATCTATGACTTTTCATATTGTAAATGTACAAGTTTTTTTTGTAAATTTACAACTTTTAATCTTGTAAAGCTACAAATTTTAATCTCCTAAATTTACGTCTTTTAATCTTGTAAATGTACGACTTTTAATCTCCTAAATTTACAATTTTTTTTAACTCGTAACTCTATGACTTTTAATCTAGTAAATTTACGAGTTTTTTTTCTTGTAAATTTATGACTTAATTTTGTAAATCTACAGTTTTAATCTAATAAATTTATGACTTTTAATCTCTTAAATGTACAGCTTTTAATCTTGTGAGTTTACTAGTTTTTTCTTGCAAATTTAAATTTAATTTCGTAAATCTACAACTTTTAATCTCATAAATTTATGACTTTTAATCTCGTAAATCCACGACTACTGGAAAAAGTCCGACAACACGAGTCAACAACAACAACTGCTGTTTACTCACAGAGACCAGTTGACTATGTTCCCCATCACCAGCAGAACCATGCGGTCCTGAAAGACACGGCTCAGATTTTCATCAACACCATCTCAAAACTCTGCTAACAGCAGCACATGCAGACGTCAGTGTCAAACTAAATAAATGTCTACTCACAATGTACATGGGGCCGCTGCACTGTCTGATGCAATCCGTGTACATGACGTGCACGATCCTGCGCAGGATGCCCGAGTCTGAGACACACCAGGTAAAACAAACATCTTCACAAGATGTTTTATTGAAAGACACAACAAAAAGCTTCTATTTGCAAAACACAAACCTTATTAATAAAAAACGACATTTAGTTTGAAGATGAGTTTAGGTCAGTGTTTTAGAAAGACTATTGAATAGAACACTGTCCATATTCTTTTACTACCTAGTACACTATACAGAACGTTTGCTATTTTCTAGAGCCGTCTGAATCTACAGTTCCAGATTTTAGAACCACAAACATTCCCAAAAGCCTCTGTGAAAAGCCAGTGTGTATCATGCTCACTAGATTAGCAAATACAGACCACAATGCATTGCGTCATTCATAGTTTCCATCATCACAACACAGTGGATTCATAAATAGATGTTGTGAAATGTTGTTATTTAAAAATAAATACTAGGCCTGTGAAACTTATCACGTTAATACACGATTAATCACTCAGAATGAAGGTGTTCATTAATATTTATTAATGCCCTCAGGTCTCCTGCCATGCAGCTGAGAGATCAGACTTTTTTATATTCTGTGCTTGAGATTTTATTAAATTAAAGATGTCATTTATTGGTAGTTTTTGGACAAAACTGATCATTTATTTTATAAATGATGTAATGAAGCAGAATTAAAAAAAACATGTTGATTATTTTGCTGACAAATTTTATTCTTGTTGCTTTTATAAAATTACAACTTAAACTATAATCCTATGTTGTAAAAACTGTTTGTCAAACATTTTTAGGATTTCCACAGCATATTTTTTTCCAGACAGAATTTCCTGTTTTTGCATGATTTTACGTCTAGTGTGTGAATACAACATGGAAGAATGACTAAATAAAGGTAGTGTCACATAGAAGAGGTTGTGCTGATTAAAATGATACCAAATAAGCAGCAGGCAGTCTTTAAAATTGAAAATACAGAGGTAAATTCAAAATAATAATAATACGTTTTAAGCCCTAGGTTCCAAAGGGTTAAAAATAAACGTTCTAAATGTACAATTTTGTGTTTGATTTCATATTGTGAATATTTGCAAATAATAAGTGGCT
>NC_050524.1:24238274-24241216 GCF_002922805.2 Oryzias melastigma | reverse complement strand
TTGCATGATTTTATTTCTAGTGTGTGAATACAACATGGAAGAATGACTTAATAAAGGCCTGTGAAACATAGAAGAGGTTGTGCTGATTAAAATGATACCAAATAAGCAGCAGGCAGTCTTTAAAATTAAAAATACAGAGGTAAATTCAAAATAATAATACGTTTTAAGCCCTAGGTTCCAAACGGTTAAAAATAAACGTTCTAAATGTACAATTTTGTGTGTGATTTCATATTGTGAATATTTGCAAATAATAAGTGGTTGGCAAATACTGTAACTGGGAAAAAAA
Source organism: Oryzias melastigma (assembly GCF_002922805.2). Lineage (NCBI taxonomy): Eukaryota > Metazoa > Chordata > Actinopteri > Beloniformes > Adrianichthyidae > Oryzias > Oryzias melastigma. Next base: position 24,240,930 of record NC_050524.1, on the reverse strand, counting down.
TTATCATGATTTTTTTTTCCAGGTTTACGATCAATTAGTTTTTTTTTAATCAGTCCACGGCCCTGACTTATACATAAAAATCATTTATCTGAACTCCATTAATCCAGGGTATGGAATATTACTGCTTTATATCGATTCTTAGCTGTTAAAGAGGGAGTGCTTCGTTCTAAAATCAGTGAACTTGGCGATTTTTTGGCGTTTGTTTTTTGTTTTAAACGGATCTGTTTGAAGAAAATTCTCCCACCAGTTTCTGAGATCTTCACATGCCTCTTTGGTTGTGTCCCTCAAAGATCTGACACTGGAAGACTCCCAATGTTTTAAAGAACTGTGTTAAAATAGGAATTCCAAGGCACAGCCAGATTTGTATCTATGAAATTTCCCGTCTTTTAAAATGTACTTTTGTCATTCTTAGATTTTATAGTAATAATGGGTGAGATTTCTTTCCTTAGAGTCCTTAAAAAGCCCAATAACCCTGTATGTGAGGCGTGCATGTATTTGGTTCTTGTGGGGTCTTACCCAGCCTCCATCTGCCCATGTAGTAGAGCTGTGTGCTGAGCAGGAGGGTCGCCAGGATGTGGATGACGGAGAAAACTATCCAGAAGACGGTGTTTCCTCTCCCAAACAACTGGAAACGAAGAATTCCTTGTGTGAAGGTGTGTGTGTGTGTGTGTGTGTGGGTGTATGTGTGTGTGTGTGTGCGTACCACTCCGAGCACAGAGAAGAAGATGACAGCAGCCAGACAGGCGTAGGCCGTGTAAGCACTTGCGTTGATGTCTGGATGTCTCTTCTGATACAGCTTCAACATGCAGAGTCCAGCGATCATGTACATGAAGGACGTGTCTGCAGAGACCACAACAGAGGAGAACATCTCAGCAAACCAGATTCACTGACGAGTTTTAAAGATGCAAGTTTTGTTCAGATGTTTAATAAATCAAATCAATGAAATCAAAGAAAAAAAGAGCAGCAAAGAAAACCTTCTGGCAGACTTTACAGATGTCAAATTAATGACTTTCAAGCACATGAAAAGTCCATTTTCTTGTACATTTTTACTTGAATACTCACACTCAACAAGCTAAATCAGTTTAAGGAAAAATAATGAAAGCTTTACTGCAGATTAGCTACTGAAGAGAAAGGAAATATGATATCGTCCAGTAAATTCCACCGACAGTCAGGGAGAACATCCGGGGTTTGAACCTTCTCCCTGAGAGTTAACCATGCTGCCACAATGCAGACCCAGAAAAGCTTTTATCAATAATCTTTTATTGAAAAGTGAAACATGTCAAAGGATTTTCAGCCCTTTAGTGAACCCTGCTCTGTTTTTACATCTCTGCAAATATCTTTTGTGTTTTCACGTTGCTTCATCTGACATGCTGGGATATTTCTGGAAGGTTTTTTCCACCTGTTCTGACTTCGGTTAGTCTAGCTGTACTTCAAATTCTCACTGAACGTAAAAAAAAAATGCTATAAAAACAAAGTTCGAAAAGAAGATATTGGAATATTTCTGGCAGCTGGTTCTCTCCTGCTCAGGGTGGGTGTATTGAGCAGAGTATTGATAGTAAAGTATTGATACTAGTGAGATGAGATCGATACTTCAGTCACAGAGCAGGTGCAGCGTCCATCTGTCTGCAGTGTTGCCAGATTGGTCAAAAAAACACAAAATTTCAGCAAGAAATTGCCAAATGTGGCAACATTATCTGTGTAAACAGCACACCTGCAGCTCACAGCAGGCTCCTCCCCTTCCTGCTTCCCTGGAGGGTGGAGTCATTAAACAGCCACACATTTGCATCACTGGCAGGATTTTCTGTTGTTGTTTATATGTTCATATTTATTTGTGTTGCTTTTTTAATTTTTTTGTGACTCTGATATTTTATTATGCCTTTATTATTATTTTTTAAATAGATGTTTGTGGTGCAGTTACAGCCTGACAGCTGCTGTTATGTGAGCGTTGATTTAAATTGAAACTCAATTTTTTTTAACTAACTGATAAAATGTGTGTTTTCAGTGTTTTTAACATGTTCTTGTTGCATTTCTCTGTTGATTATGAAGAAATATAACAAAAAGTTAAGCACAAAATTATGTCAGAAACAGAACGTACTTGTGACAGAAATTACACAGGGAGGGTCACAAGCTCTCAGCTCCATTCTGATGCTTCAGCTTGTAGACAAATAGATCCATGAACGTCTTTTTTTTCCTCATCTGAGCTGGAATCTGGATCTAAACTCTACAACTGGATATCTCTGATATTGCTAAGTGTTTTTGGTTGGGGCTATTAGTTAGCGGGCGAGTGTGTAAACAGTAGAGCTGAGTTGAAAAAAAAAATCGATTAAGTGATTTGAATCAATTTAAGCTTAATAGATCAATAATCGATTCACAAAAGATATAGATCGATTTAGCACACAAAGCTAAAGTCTGTTAGCTTGATGCTAACGTATAATGGGACGGCTAATGCTAACACTCACTTGACCAAAAAAATACACTCCTGACTAAATGAACATCTTTATTTACTTACAGGCATTCATTTTCCAAACTCTTAAGGAAATCATTTTTAAAGTAAATATTTGTGGTCTAGGGGCTGCACGGTGGCGCAGTGGTTAGCGCTCTTGCCTCACAGCGAGAAGGCCCAGGTTCGAATCCCGGCTGGGACCTTTCTGTGTGG
>NC_050524.1:24237695-24238253 GCF_002922805.2 Oryzias melastigma | reverse complement strand
AGCAGAACAATGTTTACAATGTTAAAGATCTGAACATTTTAGTTAGAACTTCTCCTTTAGAGAATCCATGTAACACTGGATGATATTATCATTATTTCACTGATACATTTCATATGTTACAGTGTATCAGATTAACATAAATATATTCAAATTAAATAATTGGTTTTTAATGTATTTCTAAACAAAAGTGTATACATTTGTGAACCTAAAACTGAATTGAATTGAAGAATCAAAAGAATCTGAAAAAATTGCAATCAAATCCATTTAGGCTCTTGTGAATCGAATCGTTTCTGGAAATAATAACCGATACCCAGCCCTGGTAAACAGATGCATGATGGGAAGGGACACAGCATTGCTCTGTAAACTGTGTCCTAGAAAATGAGTTTTTTGGATTTGGACCAAAACAACATAATCCTAATTAAAGACCACTGGTAACGCTCTGAAAACAGATCGATTGGAGTGAGACCGACAGTCTATAGACCTTGGTGGCGTTTGCACTGCTGTCATGAAAACACATTACCAAACTGGAAGTTGGTGTAGTTGGGGCAAACATGGTAG
>NC_050524.1:24232191-24237023 GCF_002922805.2 Oryzias melastigma | reverse complement strand
AACAATGTTTACAATGTTAATGATCTGAACATTTTAGTTAGAACTTCTCCTTTAGAGAATCTATGTAACACTGGATGATATTAACAGTCTCATTATTTCACTGATACATTTACAGTATGTGAACTGGATCAGATTAATATAAATAGATTCCAATTAAATAATTGGTTTTTAATGTATTTCTAAACAAAAGTGTATAAATTTGTAAACTTATAACTGAATTGAATTGAAGAATCGGAAAAAAATCAGAATCGATTCAGGCTCTTGTGAATTGAATCGAATCGTTTCTGGAAATTATAACCGATACCCAACCCTGGTAAACTGCTCTGTAAACTGTGTCCTAGAAAATGACAGTTTTTTTGGATTTGGACTAAAATAACATAATCACTGGTAACGGTCTGAAAACAGACCGACGGTCTATAGACCTTGGTGGCGTTTGCACTGCTGTCATGAAAACACATTACCAAACTGGAAGTTGGTGTAGTTGGGGCAAACATGGTAGCAGGCACTCAGCAGGCCCTCCATCATCAGAGCCGTCCCCATAGCGTAGTACAGTCCGAAGTGTTTGGGGATGCCACACTCCTGCATCACCAAAGAGACGACAACTGATTACAAAAACACAACTCTCTGATCGTCGACCGTCTGCTGCAGTTCCAGGCTCACCAGGGCGTTGATGTCGTTGCGATCCAGAGCTCGCTTGTGAACAATCTCTCTCTTCAGCACAATGAGGAGGAAGAGGAGTCCCAGCATCACGTAACCAAGGTTACTGAGGATGTTGTTGAAGGAGCTGTGCAGAACGACAGACGTTACAGGGATGTGCAGGATGAACAGCCATGAAAACAGAGGAGAGAGCGGCTAACCTTAGAGCTCCCAGAGGATGGGCACACAGGAAGTTATAGTAGCAGATGTCCTGATTTCCTGTGACATTAACATCCTGAAGAGCAAGAGTCCACAGTGAAATTAATGTTTTAGAAGCTATTTAAACAATTTTTGAAGCCTAATGTTGCAGAAAACGTACCGTCTGATAGGTGATGACCAGCTGGATGACCGGCAGGGCATAAAACACAGCAATAGTGGCAATGTTCCTGAAGAAAACATGTAAATATACGTGAAGGAAATGATCAGACAGAACTACATCCAACATACAACAGTAGAGATGTTTAAGCTGCTGCAGAATCACTTATCTACTGAGGAGAGAATGCTTTTCTCATTCTTCACTAAAACAGTAAAAAAAAAAAAAACTTTACTGTGACGTGCAGTCAGGGGAGGCACTGCCTCAGCCGCAAAATATACTAGCTTAAAAATATGGAGGGATTTTTGTGACACTATTTTGCAAACAAAAGTCACAGTTTTTACATCAAAATGTTCAAAATTGCAAACAAAGTGTTGCGTTAGGATTTAAACATCATGATTTGCAAATTAAAATATTTATTATTTGCTTTCAAGTTTTTTATTTGCTTTCAAAATAATTTTTGTGCTTGCAAACTTTTTATTTTGAAGAAATATTTTGCTATTCCAAATTTTTGTTTTGTTTTAAAAAATATATTTTTGCATTTGCGATAATTTTGCATTCCTGCAAACTTTTTGCTTTCAAAAAATATTTTTGCTTTTGGAAACTTTTATTTTGCTTTCAAAAATAGTTTTTACATTTTTGCAACTGTTTACAAATTTTGTTGTTTTAAAAAAATATTTTTGCATCAGTAAACTTTTTCTTTTACTTTCAAAACTTTGTTTGCAGTTGCAAACTTTATTTTTTGCTTTTTAAAATGTTTTTACATTTTTGCAAACTTTTTCTTTGCTTTCAAAAATATTTTTGCGTTTGCAGCACAAATGGTTTTAGTCGTCTTGTGCCTACAAACTACAAACAGGTCATTCATGTGTTTTTTCAGAAGAAGCTGCGCACAGACTTAATTTGTAAGTTAAAGTAAGTCAATAATAATAATTTGTGATTTTTTTTCTATGCTACAGTTCGTTAATGGAAGAAAAATTTTGAAATGTAATTTTAAACAACACACTTTAACTGCTGAATGAGCTGCTCTGTAGGGTTCATATGTTTGTAAATCTGACTGATGACGTCAGTATCTCAGCAGCCGTGAACCTCACTGTACGTCGCTGCCACTGATCGCAGTGATCACTCATTCAGAAGTTATGAAAAAATGAAAAAGGAACAAAGATGTATGGTTTTGAAAAGTGGCCTCACCAGAAGTAGATTTGATATTTCTTGCTGAGGACCCTCTTGTCTTTGCGGGACAGGTCAGCCACACACAGGTACTTCTGGATGAAGAGAACAGGATTTATGAGACGTCGCACCAGAAAAACCTTCACACCCAAACCCCCCCCTCTTTAAAGACCCACTCTGACAAAAATCGTCTTTTTAACATGCTTTTGTAGCATTTAGTTTGAAAAAAGCTCACTGATCTGCAATGGGGATGGGAAGAGGGGCGGGGTTGTGCACGCCAACAGTCCCGCCCACAACTCAGAGGTGAATTTCTAATGAACTGCTTTCACTCTGCAGAAACCATGTCCCAGAAAACGACACAGGTTTGACTAAATACTGCATGATCATCATTAAAAGAGCACTGGGAACGCTTTCACCACAGATCAAAGATGACCGGAGTGGGACTTTAAAATCATTTTTATTTGGCTGGATTGAAGAGACCTTGGTGCGAACGATGTTCTTGTCTGAGTTGATGTCGTCCAGAGTGTCGTACTCCTCCTCCTCCACAGAGCTCAGAGACTCCTGTCTGCTCCGGGCGATGCTGTCCAGAGATCTCTCTGAGGAACAGAGCAGAGGGACACTTTCAGCTGAAGACCCACCTGACATCTGAAAGGACCTTCAGAGGGATTTTTATTCTCAGGTGATTTCAGATTCACAGAAAATCTGACTGATTTCTGATCTATGTTTGATCTATTTTGACTTTCTATGCAAGCTGGATTAATTCCATTGGAATATTCATTATTAGCATGCGATTAACAGTGAGCTGATTGGTGGAGGCTAAATCTGATTGAGGCGGCAGCGTGTCACCGATGCGGACGGCTATGTGGTGAAGGTGATTGAGGATTGGCCGACGTTTGAAGGGTTCATGTCCTAATGAACAAAAGACAAGAGTGAGGGACGGCCGGCGCTCGTGGAGAACCGCAGGCCGGGGGTGAAAGGAGAGGAGCCGCAGAGGTTTCATCCACATACCCATGTATCCATAGTTGTTGTCGGTGGAGGTGATGCTGTCGGTGACCGGCTCTGATCCCAGCATGCTCCCGGTGTCGGCTGTAAGACATTCAAGCGGTCAGTTCCTTCAGTCCTCACTCAAAGAAGCGAATGAGTCAGCGCCAAACCCACCAAAGGAGCCGTACTCATACGGCGAGGCTGGAGTCTTCCCTGAGGAAAGGAGCACAGCCGTTAAAACCATGACACTGTTCTGCAGACCGCAGCTGCACATCAACCAGCAGGTCACAGCAGATGAGGGAGAACATGCAGACAGCTTTTTGGGGTCTTCACAACACAAACACATCTGAGAAAATCAATCACTCGCAAACAAATGAGTGAGAAAACACAGCGACCAGACTGCAGCTCTTTAAATGCAAAACAAGCCATGGCAGCAATCCAACACTGAGGGGCAGTATTGAGCTGAGGACCCCCACCAGCAGAACACACTTCATTCATGACTTTGGTTGAGTTATTATGGTGCCAAGTAGAAATAAACATCGCTCTGTTAAAAAAAGAAAAAAACTCCCCTGGATGTGCATCAAAAGCAATCAGATGAGTGTAGATGATCTTTGATTTAAAGAAAAACTAAACACACACTTCCATACAGACCATGAAGCAAAGCAGGAAATCATTTTAAAACTTTCTCCTCCTAGGTTCTTTAGAGTTCTTAAAGACCCACTCTGATGAAAATGATATTTTTATGTTTTTAAGGCTGTATTCAGACTGGTAAAATGATTCGTTCCACTTCATTTGTTTCGATCGAGTCCTGAACCTTGTGTTTGGTCTGTATTCTCCCGTCAAGCCGACACAAAAGAACAAACCTGTAAACAAAGCCCATGACTAAAGATCTCTTCTCTCATTGGCCAGGAAATTTGAGGCAGAAATGAAGGAATCTTGGTGATTCAATCTTTGTATTTTCTGATAAATTTTGAAAGTCTGCATCAGCGTCAGAAGACGATTACGGAGGAGACCTATGAAGTAGGATGATCAGTGTTTATGATTGTCGGGAAAACGGTGAGAATCAATGTGGATCATGTTAAAAGTTGTTTTAATGAGCCTGCATTCATCCAACCAACCATATTTCCTTCCCTGTGGTGTTATGGTATTGTTTTTAAGAGAATTCTGTAAAGGAACTACAATGTGTCTGTTCTGATATCACAGCGGCGGCGGCGCGTGCTGCGTAAAGAAACAGAAAAGCACTAAGAAGCTTTTTTAGCTGTGTTAAAACAAACGTTCTAACACGTAAGGAGTTGAACCATTTTTCTGTTTGATGACACCACAGTCGTTGCTTTTTGTTTGTCCTGTTTCTTTATTTCTACGTTTTGTATTCAGACTGAACTGAAGTTCGCCCTCAGAAGATGGGTCAGAGGGCGGTTCCTGGTCCCAGACTAGAGCTTGTTTGTGTGCATTCAGACTGAAAATTTGTTCTACATTTTTGGGGGGAAACATACTCTGGTTTTACTTTAAGTGGACCAAGTGTCAGTCTAAATACACCCTAAGGTGTTCTTGAGGAAGTTTTTTGATGATGGAAGACGTGAAAATGAAGCTCAAAACTGCATCTATGAGTTAGTGCTACCACAAACGATTATTTTAATAGTCGACTAATCACAGATTACTTTTACGATTAGAC
>NC_050524.1:24215494-24231694 GCF_002922805.2 Oryzias melastigma | reverse complement strand
ATTCAGACTGAACTGAAGTTCGCCCTCAGAAGATGGGTCAGAGGGCGGTTCCTGGTCCCAGACTAGAGCTTGTTTGTGTGCATTCAGACTGAAAATTTGTTCTAGATTTTTGGGGGAAACATACTCTGGTTCACTTTAAGTGGACCAAGTGTGTCCAGTCTAAATACACCCTAAGGTGTTCTTGAGGAAGTTTTTTGATGATGGAAGACGTGAAAATGAAGCTCAAAACTGCATCTATGAGTTAGTGCTGCCACAAACGATTATTTTAATAGTCGACTAATCACAGATTACTTTTACGATTAGACTTATTGGGCCATGCGCAAAATTAGCTTTAAACTAACTAAAAATTAGATACATAGCATTACCTGTGATAATACTAGTGTGATGCTGTAAGCTGAATTTGGCCGCTGAAGATGCTGAAGTAGATGGCTAAAAGACTGAAGTTAATAGCTGAAAACGCTGAAACTGATAGCCAGCTAAAATATTAGCTACGTGCCAAATCAGCCTATTAAAAAAAATAACAATAATAATAAAAAAAAAAAACTTAGGTTATCCAAAAAAGCTAGCATATAGCCGAAAAAAATGGCAAAAATTCAAAATAATCTGAAACATTGAAAAAAAGTCTAAATTAGCCAAAACAGCTAGTGTGTAAATATTTACCTAACTCCGAAACAACCTGAAAAAACTTACAAAGAAAAGCCAAAATAGCTAGCATTTACCTGAAATATTAGCTAAACTCTAAAATTGCCTAAAAAGCTTTAAAAAATTATAAGTAAGCCAAAGCAGCTAGCATGTAGCTGAAATATTAGTAAAAATTCCAAATTAGCTTTAAAAAAACCATAATAAATGCCAAAATAGTCCAAAAAGCTCAGAAAAATCCATCATAACTTTCAACTTTACAACACTCCAACTCCTTATAACATATTATATATTGACTAATCGACTATTAAATTAGTTGTCGACTATTTTAATAGAAGTATTCATTTTTTTCAAATCATTGTGAATCAGAAGCGAACAAAAACACGATCTGGAACAGATCATCCTTTTTTTTGATTATTTTGTTATCAGACACGCGATTTAAATCATGCCTGACATGTTTCGACGGAGGACAAAATACTAAAAAATAAATGAATACTACAGACAGAAGTACAGAAACTATGTTCTAGAAAACAACGGCGGGTTTTGGCTAAAATCACGATCATCATAATTACCAGGAATGCTTCTACAACAGATCAGAAGATGACTGGAGAAGGTCTTTAACCCCTCTAAAACTAGGGAATCATGGGTAATCTATGCTACTGCATGCAGAACATCTGCAGAAGGGTTAGAAAAGCAGGAGAGAAGAAAAAGTGTTGCTATACCATCTCCGTTCTTTCCAAGAAGAGAGGCTGAACCATGCATTAGCATTTAGGAGAGGAGAGAGAGAAAACAGCAACAATAAATCTACATTACAAAGATCAACAGGAACATGTGCAGAGATTATATCCGCTGGATGTTACAGAACAGGCTGCAGGTTTTCTTTCTGGAACACGTTCATCATCATCATCATCATCATGGGTTGCTGGGTTACCTGTCTCTGCAGGCGACACATCCGCAGGAATCTGCAGCAGATCCCTCCTCCTGTTCATTCTGCACGAAACAGAGGGATGAAAATGAGCTGGAGCAGCATTGCAGCTCAGACACACTTATTATTTCAGTCCCAGGTAACAAAAAAGGATATTTGGGCACAAAAACTTTTGCTAAAAACTTTGTCTAAACACCTTTAGAGCCCACGCTAGAAATAATTGGATTAACGATAATAAATCGTAGTTTTAAAAGTAAAACCCTTTCCTGCTCGATGAACCCACACTCCATTTGTGAGCTTTAAGTGGACTTTTCACAATTCTGTCGGCTCAACCGACAACTTGCAGTTCTGTCACCTTCCAGTGCAACTTGAGAGAACAGAATCTCCAAAGACTTGGCTTTCGTTCGGACTCGCTGTCGCAGGGTTTCACTTACATGGAGTGACTCGCCATCTCGCAAAAAAAGTTGCCATATTAAAAAGGACGTGATAATTAATGGACCTGGACGGATATGTCCGTAAAAAGACTCAACAAGAATAACTTCAGGAAAGTCTGTCGGAGCAGAGCGGTGACTTTTAATTTGAAAAATACTGTCAGTTTTCTGTGCGTTGTAATCCTTACCGCTTGTTTTCCACACAGGCTACCAGCAGGGTGAGCAGGTAGAATGAGAGGAAGATACCCAGACAGAACAGCATGCCGATCACATAGGTCTCAGCTGTGGAGAGACATAAACACCATGAGCCGGTACAGAAACAACCTGCTGACATGTAATAAATAAATAAAAATAAATAATATAATAAATAATAAAACTAGATAAATAGCATTACCTGGGATAATGCTAGTGTGAATGCTGTAAGCTGAATTTGACAGCTGAAATCGATGAAGCTGATAGCTGAGAACGCTAAAGCTGATAGTCAGCTAAAATATTAGTTAAATGGCAAATTAGCCTAAGAAACTGAAAGGCCTAAGTTAGCCAAAGCAGCTAGCATGCAGCTGAAATATTAGCTAAACTCCAAAATAGAATTAAAAAAAACGGAAAAAATTCCTAAATTAGCCAAACTAGGTACCATGTAGCTGAAATATTAACTAAACTCCAAAATAGCCTAAAAACCCTTAATAGATGTCGAAATAGTCCAACAAGCTGGGAGAATGCCATTATAACTTTCCACTTTACTACACTCGTCGACTATTTTAATAGTCAATTAGTCGTCCATTAGTGGACTAATGGTGACAGGTCTACATCTGATAGCTGGAAACTTTCAGATAACTTTAGGAATCAGCTGTGATGGGTTTAATGCACATCAGAAATCTAAAAACCCAGTTGTAGAAGTTGTGGGCAGACACTCTGGAGTTCATCAGAGGATGTCTTCACTGTGTTCACTCTGATCACTGAACACATGACGGGGGTCATTAACTCAATCTAACTAAAGATTCAGTCACCTTTAGGGAAATCTGAATAAAGAGAAGTATCAAGTATTTTTTTTACCCAAGTCTTCCTCTAATGACTTTTCATAGATTAGAATAGTTTGGTTTTGCAAAGTTACTTAATCAAACATTTGATCCTATTCAAAGCATTTTCATCATAAATAAGTCAAAGTGCATGTTAGACTATAAAAGCAGATACTTGCTATAGTATTCCTTGAATTTACCATATTTGTCTTTTGGCATTGAGATTTGGGGCAATAAATATAAAACAGTATTACATCCCTTATTTTGAATTCAGAAGCGTTCAGTTAGAATAATTCAGACACCAGAACGTATTCCTCCAATCTAGACTGCTGTAACTGTTAGATTTGGTTACACTTCATACAGAACAACTCGTATTTAGAGCTAGAAGAAATTTACAACCTAATACATTCAAAAACTCTTCTTAGAAAATGAAAAAGTCTACAAATTAAAATACGTAGAGGATTTAAAAGTGTGATTCTCAGATATTTCTGTTTATTCATACATGTGCTGTTCCCGTGTTGAACGAATTACCTTTCAATTGATGGTGCTTGAACCAAAAATCAATAAACTCGAAGCGTATTTTCTTTAAATACTGCTGCGTCTACGTGAATCCTCTCTCTTGTTCAGCTGTGTTTCTTTAAGGTTTAGCCTGATGAAAAGCGGCTTACTGTTGATGGTGCGTGACACCAACACGTCCAGCACTTTGCTGCGGTTTCCAGCATTGATCAGCTCATCGGGTCGTAGCGGGTACAGCCGCAGCGGACCGCCGCACGCCTCATCCTCCGTTTTTACCACCACCACCACATAGAAGGAGTTGCTGGGAAAATCCTTTCTCTGGGTTACGGGGTCAGACAAAATGAGGGGTTCTTGTTAACGCCACTTCAACGTCCGCTCTGGCGTGATGTGAGGGTCTGTGGGTGGACGGGTACCTGCACGGTGATGGCTCCTTTTTGTGTCATAGTCTGGTACATCCCGATGAAGGCCACGTTGTTGTCCAGATCATAGACGGGACACTACAAAAGAAAGACAAGTCCAGAGGTTATTCCTGTCAATCATGATGAAGTGAGCCGCAAAACTATTACAACACACAAAACAACACATTTTCATCAAAAAAACATGTGGATGGAATATTTGCTGAAAAATCAATTTAATTTAATTATTAGTCTGTTGGAATTACTTTAAAAATCCAAGATAGTTGCTAACAAATATCTAACACACCAAAATGTTAAGAAAAGCCAATTAATCTGAAAACAGACAAAAAACAGCTTGGAAAATGCTAAAGGATAAAGAAACTTTAAAAAAAGTTAAAGAATTGTTGACAAAAGAACAGAATAATTCTTAAAAGTGAACACTGATTAAAGGGGTTTAAACTGCTAATAACACCATAGATGTTTATGAGCCAAAACTTGTCTGCAAACTGAGATTAGATTTATAAAAAACGAACCAGGATTGGAGAAAAAGCAACATTTCAGTCCTTAAAGATCTGAGCAGATCCATGTCTGAATCATTTAAACTAATCAAGAGTAAAAAGCAGATAAGATAAATGTGAGGAAGAACAAAAACAGGATCTGCTGACTGAGCATTTGTTCTCTAAAAACACAGAAAATCACCCGTCAACACAGACAGAGTAAAAGTCGGTGTAAAACTTGACATATGAAAATGGTCCTGTTTTTAAACCAAACGCTTTCAAGCAAACTGTATGAACACACGTGTGTTGCACTTGTTCCAGACCTCTATGGTGTTAAATCTGTGCCAAAAGTCTCTCACATGTACTCATGGGAGAGTCAGATCATGGGAAACAAATATTCTGAAAGGGCTTTGGTCAACCAATCAGAAAACAGATCATTATTGTATGTTTGCACTACTGACTTTAGGTTTTTAATTCATGAAACAAACTACTTACAAGGCAGCAGAAACTGAAATGTTCACTTAGAGGTCAGATTTTGAAGTCAAAGCAAAAAAAGTAGCAAGTCAGCCATTAGCCGTCTATAAAAACCACAGTGGCTGACCCCTCCCCCTCACGTTCCAAACAGGAAGTACCTGCTGGTTCCAAGTAGTGCTGCCACAAACGATTAAATAAAAGTTGACTAATCGCAGATTATTTCCGATTAGTCAACTAATTGGGTCATGAAAACTGGATGTAAAGCACACATCTTAACCATCATTAGCTTTAAACTAAATAAAAACTAGATATTTAGCATTACCTGTGATAATGCTAGTGTAAATGCTGTAAGATTAATTTGGCCGCAGAGTATGATAGTGCTGATAGTTGAAGACGCTGAAATTGATGGCTAAAAATGATGAAGCTGATGGCTGAAAACACTGAAGTTAATAGCTGAAAATGTTGAAGCTGATAGCCAGCTAAAACATTAGTTAAATGCGAAATTAGCCGAAAAAAAAAGCCTAAGTTAGCAAAACAGCTAGCATGCAGCTGAAATATTAGCTAAACTCCAATTAGCCTAAAAAAACCTTCATAATAGTCTAAAAACTAGAAGAATGCCACTATAACTTTCAACTTTACTACACTCTGACCCCATATAATATATAATATAAAGCAACGACTTATCGACTATTGGTCATCGACTATTTTAATAGTCGATTTGTTGTCGATTAGTTTACTAATCGTTGCAGCCCTAGTTCCAGGAAGCCAAAATCCCATAGACTTTTATACTGAAATAAACATCTGTCACTCAGTCATTCTATTAATCAGAATAAGCAGTCTTGCGCTGATACCATGTTCTTGATTCTTTATACTCCTATTTATTTAAAGATAATTTATTATTGGAAGTTATTCAAGCTATAAACTGGCCAATCAGATTCCTTGATAAAAGCATGTGATGCTCGCTGGCCCCCACATCGAATGTTTCAAATGTTTGACAGATTTTGGAACAATCACTACTCATTAATGAGCTCCAACATGGCGCCGTCAATATCACGGGAAGAAAGGTGATTGAACAGACTTAATTTCATTGGTGACGTCACACTCACTCCGTCCAGTTCTCATATACAGTCAGTGCATCTCAGAACTCTCCATTGTGGCCAACTTATAAAATACATTCTCGTCCTGTATGACCGAATTTACGGTTTTCACAGTTCATTTACTTTTAAATCCTTAAGGTCCTGGTCCTGACTGTGCTGACTTAAGCAGGATTGGAACAGAACCAGAATCAATGTAATATTAGAAAAATGTTTGTGTCAAGTCTTTGGATATTTTACCTCCAAAAACAGATTTATCAGATTATTTTCTCTAACTGATAAAGATCGATCCACATTCAACCGTTTGATTTCACTGCTTTACTGGAAGCTGGAAAACCAAGACCCAGCAGCACCAGCATGGCCTCCATTTTTCATTCCTGTGACGCACAACAGACAGGAAGGCAATCTGAGCTCCGCCCACTTTGAGCTTAGATTCTGAGCCAATTCAGCAAAGCTGCAGCATTGGGTACAAATGACTCGAGGAAGTAAACAGGATCCCCAATTGTCACTGACAGATAGGGAACTCAATGAATCTTTACCATACCTGAATATCTTGAATGGACATGACGGAGCAGGGGAAGTTCATGTCGGAATTAACTTTGACGATGACCGTATCCACACCGTCTGGGAAGACATACTTGAAGTACTGGAAGAAAGAACAGAGGGAGACAAGAGTTTCCTGTGAGCATAGTTAAGAGGGGTTGAAGTTCATAGTTGTGTCTCCAGAAAGTTTGGAAAAAAATTTGTTGACACAGTTTCAGCCTAAAAAAAACCCTTTTATTTCTATTTGGATGGAAAAAAAGAAAGTTTAAAAGTAAAAATTGGAATATTTGCCTCTAATGCTACATTCAGACCGGCCGCAGCAGTGCATGTTTAAGAGCCTACTTCAAATGAAGTCTCTCTCCATTAAAAAACGTGTTTTTGAGTTTCTAACATGTCTGTGTGGCATTGTTCTTATGAAAGAGAACAAATTTATTAATAAATCATTTTGTTTTTTCATTTCCGAGTATTTCTCCTTTTAAATCATTCAAACTGTCTTGGACCGACTCTGTTTGAATGAATGATCTTCTTTCCATCAACAGCTCTGCTGCACATGCACTAAACCCTCATCTGTTCCTAGTGTCTAGTTCAGGTTCTGGAGAAGAGAAGATGGTATCTTCACATTGACTGCAGTCAAATGAGCCGCCGTTCACATTTCTGTGGTCAAATCAGCATCACTGGATTTTTGGTGTGAGTTTCATCCAATACTTACGGTAGCAGGACTGAGAACGCTGGAAAATCTCCACCAGACTCCACGGAGCTTCTTGATGTGACCACGGAAATGTGAACGGCGGCTCATTTGACCGCAGTTGGAAAGGATTGTAAAT
This sequence comes from Oryzias melastigma, assembly GCF_002922805.2. Classification (NCBI taxonomy): domain Eukaryota; kingdom Metazoa; phylum Chordata; class Actinopteri; order Beloniformes; family Adrianichthyidae; genus Oryzias; species Oryzias melastigma. Next base: position 24,224,340 of record NC_050524.1, on the reverse strand, counting down.
CAATGAAAGAGCATTTTGATGTTAGCTTTGATTATTTTATCAAGAACTCTGAGAAACCAATGATTGAATGTATTGATCACAGTCAATAAACATTGGAGAATTAGCTAAAAGAGTCTTTGGTGAACTGGAAGGAGAAAGAATCAGGATTTTGGAGGAAGTTCTGTCCATGAAGATCTTCACTTCCTCGTCCAGCTGACAACCGGATCAGAACCATACGGCTGGACATTACCCAGATTGATGGATGTTTTTATGTAGCAGCGGTGAAGATTTATGCTAGCAGACTCAGAGCTATCACAATCAGACGGGGGGATCAGGGGTGGGGCTACTCAGCTTAACACCAAAAGTGATGCCCCCTCAGAGGAGATTTTGGAAACAGAAAATGTCTTTTTAAAATATTTACGTTGTGAGATTATGTTTAAAAACGTCGTAATCATCATTAAAACACTACTGAGAATGTTTTTTAATAAAAATTGTCATTTGGGACTTTAAGAACAAGAGATCTTGTTGCTCTGGTGTGGTGTAGAGCTGCTTAAAGTCTACAGTGCTGCTAACTAGCTGTCGGGAATTTAGGTGGAAAACAAAAGTAAGAAACTTAAGGACACTCACAAATAATTAAATATTGTCAGCCTTTTAAATTGATACAAGTATCGCAAAATAAAATATTGAGATGTATCACTGAATGGATTTTTCCTTAGTACACAGGCGTATATACACGTTCTGGGCTTCCTCGTTCAAAACCCTTCCGTTCACTTGTCACTATAAAGTTTTTAAGTCCGTGTTCGGGTTCTACATACAAATGTCTATTGGACGCGTGTTGAAAGTTAAACCAGTTGACCAATCAGGGACTCAGATTTGGTACTGGCATATAGGTAGCATCCTTATTAAGTCACAGAAGAGCCAACTGTTGTAAATTAATCATTAAGGACAAATTGATAATTGTGGTTTGTGCCCAAACTGAAATATATGAAACCAAATCTCTCAAGCTGGGAAAAAAAACATTCTGGAGCAAGATTCACCAGATTTTCATCACTTTGACATTTCACCAAACCTCTTTCAACTGTGGCCAAGTACTCACGTTTGGCACATTCTAGAACGCGGCTTGTACTTCTGCACAACAACTATGACAGCTAGACCCAGACTGAACTATTCCTGTGAGGATTCTGTTTTCATGTGTTAATGACGTTTGCTACCAATCAACATGGCTCTCCTTATCCTGCAGTTAGAACTTAGATGTGGTTATTTTCTGTTCCTTTTCACATTTTACAAAAACAAAATCTACTTTGTGAAATAAAAATTAAACTCTAAAGTTCTCTGATTATGTTATAGATGCTGGATTGTCTTGTTAGTTTGACAAAACAAATAAACAGAACCCATCAATAACAAACAAAAACCTCCTGGTACAGTCGTGAAAAAATAAACGTTTTCAATGTAAAGTTTACACAGCAGATTGTTGAAAGAAAAGTCTGGCAGTATTCTTACTGTCCATACAGTGTCAGATGAAAAAGGACGCCTGACAGTCTCATGACATGTTAGGCAAACATTAAGCAAAGGCAGGGAAGGAGGAACTAAGTACACACTTCCTGCTGTTATGGGAATTCAGAAGGTGAGAAGAAGCCGGGCTTTACAGATGAAAAACTGCTGATCACAACCCTGAAACATTTTCAATAAAACAAAAGATTTGTTTTCTTTGACTAGAATCCCAAAAACTACAAAGGAGCTTTCAGCTATCGGGCCCCTTTTTAGTGAACCAACGCCCAACTTTAATTTGGGAAGCATGTCTGTCTGTAAAAACCCACTCTAATTACTTCAGTGGGATTTTCTAATGAAAGAGGACATATATAAATCCTAAAATTGCATTTCTGAGTATTTCTTTATTCAAATCGTTGTGTATCAGGAGCAGACAAAAAGGCACCATTAAAAAAATTGCATAATTTTTGTGTAAACTACAGTAGGCGGGCTACAAGCTCCCTGCTCTGCTCCATCCTGATCACCCACTTACAGACAAACAGATCCATGAACGTCTTTGTTTTCTCTGATCTGGAATCTGGATCTAAATTGTACGACTGGATAGCTCCAGTATTGTTCACCATTTTTGTTGTACTGGTAACATTAGCTTGGGGTTCTGAGGGGCAATAAGCTAGCGGGAGTTCAGAAACTATAGCCATGTCCGAATTCCCCCCTACTCACTACATAGTACGTTCGCCATTTTCTAGTGCTGTCTGAATCTACTAATTCCAAAATTGAGTGCGCTAGAAATTTCCCAGAGGTCTTTTCGAAAAACTAGCGTTCATCAATGCTCACTTGATTTGTAAGTATAGACCACAATGCATTGCGGTCGAACAATTTGAACAACAAAACATGTTTAAATGTAATATTTAAATAAACCATCCACATTTTCACCATCAGAACACAGTGGAGTCATCAATAAACGTCGTGAAATGTTTGTATTGATTTGATTTTCACTTCATGAAATTGGTGATGTCATATCTGGCATTTAGAAAATGAAAGAAGAGTAGTGAACATCGTATCGAAATTGCTTTTAAAATCCAGGACACTAGATAGTCCCGCACTGTGTGTTTTTTTTTAGTGGTTAGGGAGGGAATTCAGACATTACCTATGTCCTAAAAAATGAGCACCAACATAATTAAAAGACCACGGGGAACAATTGTAAAGTAGATCAAACGGCGATTGGACTTTTACTTGCCAGTGACAGACTTTATACTAAAAACAATCTTCACTCATTTAGATCTTTATTTTAAAAGCAGTTCAGGCATTAAGGCTTTTTTTGGAAGGATCTTGACTAAACTTAAGTAGTTAGGATTCAACTGTATAATAAAAATCATAATCTTAGTTAGTTTAACATTTCAGTATTTTGGATAGTCCCTCGAGACAAACCTGTCATGATTTGGTCTATAGATATACATGAAAATTAATTAGTCAAGGCTTCAAAAATAAAAGATAAATAAAGAAATGTGACTTTTGGGGGGAAATGTAGTAAATAAAAATGGTCTTTAAAAACAAAGTAAAAAACTTCTCAAACAAATGAAGGTTGCAAAGATGACAAAAAGTAAGTATGATTCTGATAACAAACATTCTTGAACACAGTTGATGCTGGTTTGTAGCCACAGGATGTGGGCACTCTGCAGTGACTGCGTCAACTCTACACCGCTCTGGTTCCAGTCTTATGAAGTTAGATGTCAGATTGTGTGACATATATATATATATATATAAACCACATTAGCAGTGCTACAAAAATGGTGAGAAATATCAGAATCATCCAGCTGTCCAGTTCTGATCCAGATTCCAGCTCAGACGAGGAAAACAAAGACGTTCATGGATCTATTGGTCTGTAAGTGAATGATCAGAATGGAGCAGAGCAGGGGGCTTGTGGCCCACAGAGGGTATTTTCTATGTCAAACATACACTATTTTTTCATCTGCTCCTGACTCACAATGATTTCAACAGAGAAATACTAAGACATACAATGTAAGCTTAATTTTATTAATACATCAGAAAAAAAGCCATAACTGCATATTAAAAACACCAAAATATCATTTTCATCTGAGTGGGTTTTTAATGCTTTAAAAGAGTAAATCTCACAAACCTCCCAGCCAGCAAGACTAAGTGGGCCCATACGGTTTAAAAGTGGGCAGAAAATGTGGACCCTGAATGGGTTTGTCTGCAGTTTCTGTGGTGACCCCACCTGTGTTTGCCCACATTAGCTTAGGTGGACACTCAGTGGTGGGCTGTCTACGCTAGCCAGCTGCCCGGTGGAAAACGCAGCTTGCTAGCTTACTACAGTGGAGCTTTCTAATGCAGGGATTACTAGCTCGCTACAGCGAAGCTCGCTAGCTCGCTACGGCAGACCTCGCTAGACCTCATTTTGTATTTTCAACTTTTGTTTTTTAAATTCTTTCCATCTTGGGTTTCAGTCCTCAGTTTACAGTTTCAATTTCAACTCAGACTTCTCGAGTTTTCATTGCTGAGCCCAATTTGACGTGGGGGCGGAGCTTGGAGCTCATTGGCTACCAGGATATGATTATCAATGTCTTTCAAAGTTACAACGTAAAACTGTTTTCACATGTTTTTTTTCATTTACAATTTGGTTTTTCATTCGCTTTAAGCTGACCTCAAAACAAACCTCCAAGAAAACCGCGATATAAAAACAAATGTAAAGATTAAAATCTTTTAAAATAAACTGGTTTGCAGATACATTTTGTTCTAAAAAAATCAAACCTTTTCATCTATAGCGACAAACGCTAATTCTCCATCTTGACCTTTTTTTTAAATAAATAAATCCAGACGCGTCTTCAGAAATTGCTTGTTTTTCGTGCGGGTTTCACACATCTCAGATCAGGCACGGCTCCTTTACCTGAGGTTGTGATGGTGATGCACTGAAGGTGAATTTCTTGTCTGTTCTGTAATGAGAAAGAGGGTGTGGTGTCAAAGCTGACCAGAAGCTCTGTTGACTCTAACAACAAACCAAACGCCACCCGCATTACGCTGGGAGCAAAAGCAGCAGTTCACTGTGTGCTTTATCACTCACTGCAAAGTGAAACTCTCAACTCGGCTGACTCTGAGCTGGTAGTTTGTACCCCGGCTGGACAAGGTGGACACGTCGACAAAGAAGTACTGGGTTTCTGAAGCAGCTCGGGTGGGAGGTTGGCACAGTGTTCGGCCCACGTGTTTGTATGGATACTGCCTTTGATATCTGGAAAAAATATCACATTTTGTTATGGTAAATACTTCTGTATTCTGAGGTTTCAGTGGAAGATAACAGGAAATTGGGACGCTACACTATTCCAGTAAGACTGTTTGCAGAAGATTTCAGAGGAGGAAACGAAAGCCCAAAGTTCATTAGTGATCAGCTCACACGCTGTCGGGTCACACAGTTGTGCAATCGCAGACACAAGTCTTTGAAATGCTGAAAAGTCACCTAAATACTGAAATAGACTCATGTTTCACTTCATTTCATAACTAAAACTTGTCTAACCACTAAGCACCAAGTCAAATTTAAGGATAGAGAGACTGCAAAAAGTTTAAAAACGCTGATTAAGCAAAAGGCAGAAGTTTGTCATGTTTATGATCGACACAGGTGGAACTTAGATAACATCTACTGAAGTCTGAATAAGGGCTGTGGCGCTGAGGTACAGCGGCCAACCTCTGACTGAATAATTGCACCATCACTGTATGAATAAAACAAACTTGTCACTGTAAATTTAGGACATAATGAAGGTAGAAGACAACTGAAGAAGGCAAGAAAAAATAGAATTAGTGCATTTTGGGGAGAAATTAATATTATTGACTTGGTATTTTGCAGAGGAACAAGTTGTTTTTAATTTTGGCTGATGTTATTCACATGTATTTACATGCGATCAAGCACAAAACTGATAGAAATTCATGTTGAAACTCATGTCTGCATGTATTTTAAGTACATTCAAGGTCAAATGTTGGTGTTGGTCGCATGTATTAACCTAATCATAACCATAACCCTTTCCTTTCTAAGAAAAAAGTTAAGCACTGGTCGCATATATTTAGAAACTCTCGTGTAAATAGTAACTTTCTTTTAGTTGTATTGGACACAGTTTTTAAAAGATCGTTAATCAAATCTCATCTTTATCCACTTTGAAAATGGAATACCGTTTGATCAAATCGATGGATGAATTTCGACTTAAAATACATTTATTTAATTTTTTCGGACGGGCCTCTGACCACATACAAGACGACGCCAGAAACAATCTGTAGCCAAAAGCCGAAATTTCTCGACTCTAGTTGGTTGCGTAATTTCCTAAACTTTAGGAAACCATTTCAAATTGTTTTTTGCTCCAGCAGGGGGAGGGTATGGAGCTAAATTTAAAATGTTATTTAAAACCCAAATAAAACAAGTAGAAAAAATATTATTGGTGTTTGCCCCCCCAAAAAAAGCGTAAAATGTCCAAAACTTTTTGCTTTTCTAAAATAAAGTAAAAAATTTTCAGATTCAAATTTTTTATTTTTTATGCTTCAAAAGTAAAAATTTCAATTTCAAAACTTTTTTTTTTCCAGTTTCAAATCTTTTTTGTTTTGGAGTCTGAAAGTTTCAGTTACAAAACTTTTGGCCAGGTTGGAGCGGGGCTAACACGAAGGACCAATCAAAATCGATGAGAAGTAACTTCAGTCCCGGTGCGTTCACTGACTGACATTTTGATAACGTGCAAGACTTTGTCATAGTTGTTTTTAAAAAAGATGTTCATATCACTAAAAGAAAAGAAAGTGTTTTTTAATGGCATTCTAGCCATTAGGCTACGGGCTAGTGTCTTAGCCCTTTTATCCAAGCATAAGGACATTTTCGACGCCTGTATGTAACTTTGAATGTGTTAAAATTGTATGCGGTAAAACTGCTTTTTACATCCGTCTGGGGACAATTTCAGACTATGACAGTACAGACTAAACAGACATTTTCTGACCAAAATTGTCACAGTTCTCAGTCAGTGAATGCCCCGGGACTGAAGTTACCACCCTCATTGATTTTGATTGGTCCTTCGTCTTAGCCCCGCCCCAACAACCCACAATGGGGCTAAAACTGAAATTTTCAGATTCGAAAACGAAGAAACAAAAATAGGTTAAAAGTTTAGAAAAAGATTTGAAACTGAAAAAAAAGCTTTGAAGTTGAAATTTTGAGTTTTTTTTAACTTAAAAATTTGAACATTTGAAGCTGAAAATAATAACATAATATTTTAGAGTAGCAAAAGTTTTGGACATTTTACTTTCTTTTGGCCAAACACCAATAATTTTTTCTATTCGTTTCATTTTGGGTTTCAAATAACATTGGTAACAATTTAGCTCCATAGAGAGGATGTCCGGCTATTAATTTTCTATCCTTTTTTTCTCTTGTTATTTCAGCCAAACTAAGTTTGTTTTAATCATTTTATATTTCAAGACTTTCTCATTTTGATTACTGAAAGTTATATTTCTGCTCAACTATAATCTGTAAAATTACCTGCATGAAGCCCAGTGAGGCAAATTTTCTTTGGGATTTTGGGCTTTATAAATAAAACTGAATTGAATTTAAATTTCTGTGTGAAATATATTTTTAAACGCCTCACATAAGTGATTTTTAAACGAAAACTGAAGAAAATGTTAGAGTTGAGTTTGGGATCCTTGTCAATGGAAGTGAAAAGGATTGGGTGCGTCTGCGGCCTCTGACACAACACTGACTGAGGATGGAATAAAAGAGGAGTTTGAAAAGAGGCCAAACTCACAGTCCTCTAAGGTTGAGCGGGACCTGAAAAGACATCACAGCCTGCTTCTGCCGCACCACAAACAGAATGGGACTCTCCACGCTCTCCTGCAGCACATCCACGGTCACTCGCACCCCCACCGTCTGTCAAATCAGAGGGACAGACGCTGAAATAACATCAAAGCCTTGACTGCTGTGGTCCCGACTCCCCACACTCACCTTGTTCCTGGAGATGGTGTGGTTGAAGGCGTAGATGGTCTGGTCGTCGTGTGTAACCGTGTCATTGTAGGTCACATCAAAATCGGCGTTTTTCTGCACCATGTACTTGGCTTCCCCCACGGCAGCAGCGTCGCAGACGAGCTGGGTCGCGCAAGAGCACAGCAGCAGCAGCGCGGCCAGCCCCGCCGGGTGGACACTCCGAGCCGCGGTCCTCCGGAGGTTTTTATGACGGGACTTCCAGCAACTCCTGAGCACCATATTGTCTACCGCCGTCTCTCTCGACCGAGAACCTATACCTAAAGTTAATCCAGCCAGCATGGCAATCCCAATAAACGGCTCCACCCCATCAAGCAACAGTTAACCGGACAGTCAGGTGGTTAAATTGAACGAGACTCCTTCCAACAAGTCAACGCTGAGCAGCAGCTGACCGCTGATTGACGGGCTACAGAAGCAGCGCGGTGTTTACATTTCTCTGAGTTGTTATTCGTCCTATCAACAAACCGAACACATACAACCCCAAATACACGAAACAACACAATTAAACCCCTAAACGTGGAAGTACGGAAACGCACCTAGCTTTTGGCTAGCGATGTCAACATTAGCAATAGAGGTCAGCACTTAGCTCGTGCGCACGCGCCACTGAGTCCGCCGTTACACACACAGTCACAATGACTAACACGCAAATCAAAGTTGAAGATTTCTCTTAAAAACGGGAGTATTTCTTCTCCCAAAAGACATTTACAGTTTGAAAAATCCCTGCCGTTAGCGCCCCATCCTCCACATCCAGACAGTAAACAAAACGTTCCACAGCGCGATGACGTCACCTCCGCACGCCACGCATGACTGCTGGAGAAGAGAAGCGCTGAAATAAAAAAAGAAAAGAAAAGAACATTAAACAAATAAATACTTAAATAAATAAAATAAAATAACAACAATCATAATAAAGGATACATAAACAAAAACACCCCGTTAAATATTTAATTTCCCATTTTCATTGCTTTTTCATAAATCTGTTTTTATATTCTGTTTTAATATTCTGTGTTTCACTCAGTATTTTACTGTGAAGCATTGTGTTTTTAGTCTTGAAATATGCTATATAAATAAAGATTATTATTATAATAATGATTATAAAAATTTGTAAGGAACATTGGCACTAGCAGTTACTTATGTAACAATTATCCCCAATGTTTATTTAAACATACTTTTTTAAGACATGGAAGACAACACAATATATGTATTTAATTTATTTTTCACCCTGGCTAAACATTACATTCATAAATGTAAATATACCCATTATAAACCTTTGTTGTCTATTTTTTTTTGCCAAACCTAGTCAATGATGAAATGTACAGCCGCTTTTCATCATTTAACCGCTGGTTAGCTAGATGGTGCCCAGAAAATGGCATTA
>NC_050524.1:24210643-24212263 GCF_002922805.2 Oryzias melastigma | reverse complement strand
ATCGGCCAAGAAATGTGCGGGTTAGCTAAAACCGTGGCGGTTGCGACCTCGCCACGTGCACGCCATTCAAATTCTACAACTTCTAATTGCAACATTTTTATCACAGTAGATTCCCATTTATGGTCAGTGATGTGACATATCAATTGACAAAACCCCCTAGGAGGTATTTCTTTTTGTAGCTTGGAGCCTGAGCCAACAGATGTTGGATTCTTGTGCAGAATTTGTGTCTCAACAGTTAAACAAAAAGGAAAAAGAGTCAATGTTGTGGCTTCATCAAGTGGATCAGGGATGCTGACCTGGATACATACCTGAGAGGTCTCTCTTTGCTCTACACTTCAACCAGTTTAAGGAGGAGCGATACCGCTTTACTGGCAAACCACAGATGATGACCACAGTGAGAGGGACCATATCCCCAGACCCACACAAGTACAGTGAGTAAATGGGAGGGGAAACACCTCCGATCAGACGTTAGGCACTGATGTGGTCCACAGGAAAGCCAGGAGGTGGAACACGACTGTCCTCCAGCAACTTGCTGTTATCAACAGCTATCATCTAACACTGCAGTGGATGCTTTTGTCACAGCAGGATTTTCAGGAGCAACTGTGTGCAAAGCAACAGCGACCCGCTTGCTGGGTCACCTCAGAGGGTCACTCAAAGCCACCTTCCTTGGCCCAGGGCTGATCATTTATGTGAGACAGAGCGAAAACAATTGATAAGCCAGTAAGGAGCTTCAAAGGCAAGTTAGCTGGAAAACATGTAGGAAAACAGCCCTCGAGGCCTAGAGTTTGACACCTGTACTCTATAGGAAGGATAGGCAACTTCAGGCCTCGAGGGCCGCAGTGTCTGCATGATTTCCAGATATCCAAGCCGTACTCTTGACTGATTACCTGGTTCAGGTGTGTCCAGCCAATTAGAGCATGGCAGAACAGGGTATGTTGGAAAACATGCAGGATGGTGGTCCTCGAGGCCTGGAGTTTCACATACGTTATCTAGAGGTTTATAAGGAAAAACTTGCTGAAAATAGAAAATGTTATAATTACTTTTTTATTTCACACTATTTATACATCTAAAACATATTAAAATGACTATGTCTTGAGTGATGTTGGAGGTTGGACTTGTTCTGAAAAAAATGCAAAATATTTCACTCATGAAACATATTTGATTATTTTATGAGTAAAAAAGGGACCAGACCAGTTACTATTACAGTCATTGAATGGTATATTTACTTCTACATTCATCTCTATTATTTCTGATTCAATCAATCAAACAATCAATCACTTTATATAATGCTTTTCATCAACTTGCTGTTGAACACAAATTTTTGAACAAAAAACACATGAACATTTGTTAAGACATAAGAAGTTGTAAGACACTTTAGATGAAAGAAAAAATAATAAAACATGTAAAAATAGAAAATAACATAAACACTGGATACAATTTGATGAGGGACTGTATAGATTAAAATATTAGTGAAAAGAATAAAAATATATATAAGATCCATTAGATAAAAGAAACAGCAATAAAACTGACATAAAATATAAAATAAAATCTTTAGTGTCTATTTTTCTTTCTGAAAAAGAGGAAAAAAACATAAAAAGATTTTAAATGAATACATTTTAG
>NC_050524.1:24181048-24209963 GCF_002922805.2 Oryzias melastigma | reverse complement strand
ACAAACAGATAAAAGACATATAACATAATAAAAATGGCTTTTGTTTTGATGTACTGGCTGAACTAGTCAACAAATAGTACATGGGAATGACTATGTCACCTTCTGCCACAGTTTTTTAATCAACCCTCTCCTCTTTTGCCCCCTGAGCCAACAGGGGTTGGATTCTTGTGCACAATTTGTGTCTCAACAGTTAAACAAAAAGGAAAAAGAGTCAATGTTGTGGCTTCATCAAGTGGATCAGGGATGCTGACCTGGATACATACCTGAGAGGTCTCTCTTTGCTCTACACTTCAACCAGTTTAAGGAGGAGCGATACCGCTTTACTGGCAAACCACAGATGATGACCACCCTAATTTTTGTGGTATTCCTAGTATTTTACCACAAAAAAAAACAAAAAATCTATATAAAAAAACATATATTTATTTGTTAATTGCCTACTGTTATAGTATCTGTCCATAACATAGGAAACAAACACTGCTTAAACTTGTGAGTCCAGTTGACACAGTAGTCATGTGTAACAACACAACAGATACATCGCTCACGAGTTAGACTCCTGTCGACCACAGGGGGGCGCTGTTTGCGGCACTATGAAAGCCTCGGCCCCAGAAACTGCAACACAAAATAAAAATCTTCTTTGAATGAACATTTTTTTTTATCTATTATCATGATTAAAATTTTATAAATAAATAATTACCTTTAGTCTGAACTTTTTTGCAAGTGATCTGTATCATTTAGCAAATATATAAAAGATTTCAAATGACTTTACGATTGTTTATTATGGCCTAAAATATTGATTTTTTTTGTTGACTTTTGTATTTTCTTTTAGTTTGTAGGATTACATCAGTTTTGTGTATGTGTGTTTGCTTGCATTTCTTTCTATTTTTTTCCCCAATCAATTCATAACTATCTTAATTAGTCATATCTTAATAAATGTGTTTTTTTGTTTTGATTGCTTGAAACAAACCAATAAACCAAAAACAAAATCATGCATACTTGATCTGGCTATAATGACATATGAAATAATGCTGGTTATATCATTAATATGTACTTTATCTTTGTCAATTTTTTTAATCTTCTGAATCTGTGTTGGATAAATACAAATAATTATTAGAAGTTAGGAACTAGATAATTATAATAATTTATGTTAAAAAAAAGTTTAGTAAAGCACTCCCTTAATGGCAATTATTTTGACAAACTTAATATGTAATAGTCTCATTGTATCATATTGTTTATATACATTCTGTATGTGATCATTTAGGATTAAGAGTAACAATTTAATTATTTATAAATGTATGTATGTAATCAATTTCATTAATATTCATCCTAAGTCTGAATTGTATAGATGTTCATTGCTATTGTTTGTCTTTTTTGGTTTATTTTTGATTTAATTGCTTAAAATGATCAAATTCCAAATCCAGATGTTGTTGTTTTGATTGATTTTTTTTAAATTAAATTACAATTCATGATTTCATTTTTGACTCTTCTTTTGAACGTGATTTCATTAGATTCACAGAAAATGTTGGTTCATGGCTTTGATGTAGGAAACCTGAGTGTCCTTGAATGCTGGAATGAACATGGTGAAATAATAAAAAAAAAGAATCTAAGCAGTGAAGGCAGATCTGGTTATTTGCAGAACAGACTGTCTCTTTTTGAGCAGTGAGTGTGACTGCTGGATCACATCCATGCATGTCTCGGTGTGATGCAGTGTCGTGTCATTGTTTCTCGTGGCAGCGTACGGCAGCCTGATCACACATAGCCAAGCAGTTTTGCAAGAAATCATTGAATCATGAGAACCAGGGTGATAATGCGCACTTTCCCGTCTCCATGGCAACCACAATAGGTTTCTGTGGATGAAGTCATTTGTTACGCCGGCCGTTGCCACGGTTACAACCTAGAGAGGGCGCTGCGGAGGAGCGCCTCGCGGTGGATGACGAAGGGCGGGGGCGTGCCCGCGGTGCGCGCTGCGCAAGGCTGCTTGTTGTTCCCGCAGAGAGGCAAGAAGATGGCGGCCGTGTCTAGCGGAGGAGCAGCTGGGTCCGCCGCGGCCGTGATCGCGCACCCGGTCCGACCGAACCACGCCGGCATGGGCCCCCAGAACCGAGCCCAGCCGACTCCTGCGATCAGCCACCCCGGTCGCGCCCCCCCAGCCAGCGGGTGCATCACCAACCCCGGCCACACTTCGGTCACCAGGCCCCCCCCAGCCCGAGTGGGCTACTACGAAATCGAGCGGACCATCGGGAAGGGAAATTTCGCGGTTGTTAAACTCGCCACGCACATCATCACCAAAGCAAAGGTGAGGCGAGCGCTTTGCACACGGCCCGCGCGGGCAGGTAAAAGTTGTCACGGGCTTGTTGGAGGCCCGCGCTGACATTGGAGCTGGTTAACGCGGGGCCTCCAAGCTGGGAGACGATGGAGGTTTGGGGTCCTTTTGACGTGGGGCATCACCTTTAGCCGCGGGACGAAGACACCCCCGACAAGAGGGAATACTTAGACATGGCTTCACCTCGTTTAATCCTTAACTGTTATTTAAAATAGATTTATGACACAGAGGACGAAGAGAAGGGTACTGACGAAGATGAAGAGACAGACAGCTAGCTTAGCCTCACAAGCTAATTAGCACTTTGGGAAGATGAAGATATCGAGATACAAAGCTGACAAGTTTCTGGACTTCAGATGCAAATATTCCCAAAACTTGACTTATAGTGTTGGTTTTCACTAATAAAGTACTACACTAAAACTATAGTTTCGTTTTAGCTGTCACAAAAATACACATTTAAGTCAAATATCGTGTTTCGATATACGTTCTCAAGAATTAGCTTAACCGGTTTTTTAGCTTAGCTTAACGCATCCCGTTTTTCTGGAGTGTTTTGTTTCTCTCGTCATTTAAATAATAAGTGCATCACGACAGGTAAAACGAAATTAGCGTGCCACAAAAAGCCACTGTGCGTTTGGAATTGACGTAAAAGCTTTTGCACCAACAGGGTAGGAGAGGAGAGGAAGGAGTAAACAAAAGCCAACCAAAGAAAGAAATCGTCACTTGTTTAGTCTTCTTGCCTTGTAAATCGAGTGTGTTTTTGTCAACAGAAGGCACTGATGTTGAGTGGCAGAATAACCCAACATGTACTCTCTGTGCTTCATTTTTTTGGATGGGTCTGTGATGACTCTTAACGATTATAGCATCTCTGATCACTTAACCTTTGTGATCAGTTCATAGATTCCTTATGATGGATGTCCCCAGCTGAACTCTAGGGTCAAAGGGATTACTTTAAGCTTTCATTTGCAATATTTCTGCGTTTCGGTGATGTGTGTCATTCGGGTTTGCTGCACTGTTGGAGCATTTCAAGTCAAGTTTTGGTGTGTTTGACTTCTTCTAAGAGGAGCAGAGACGCTCGTTTGTATTGATTTTGCTTGCTTAGATGTGTCTGTCTGGGATGGGGAGACAAGCAGAGGACTAAATTACTCAGGCGGAATGAAAGGGGGGCCTTGTTTGTTGATGAGAGTTACAGACAGACCGCGTCAGCTCATGATTTACATGAACACACATTGAGGTTTCGCCGTCCACCGTGGCTCATGATTATCAGAAGAAAAGAGCGCGCTTTTTACGTGATGCCATGAATATGGATACGACGATCACTCGACAAATGAAATGCCCCCAATTCTCACCGAAACAGCGTCAGTGAACTCGTTTTTTCTGTTTTAATCAATCTGACTATTTAGACTGGGGATGAACTTTACTTGTTTGGTGGACAACTTGCTACAAGTTAAGCCAAAGTTCTATTTTTAGCATCTTAACATTGATCTACAGCTAGAGAATAAAAGTAGAAATGTAAAGGGCCTACATTGTGGAAAATCAACCTTTTTTGTGTATTAAACTTCAATTCCAAAAAAAAAAAAAAAATCCTACCCCAAAGTGGTATTTTGCTCCATTCACTCATTTTCTGAGCATTCCTGTAAGACCCTGCTCTCTGAGCACCAGTCCCTCCCAATCCACAAAACACTGTGATGTCACAAAGTGGGAACAGCCCCTTTCACGAAGAGTCTGTGCTGCCAGCTCCGCCCCCAGGCTAACACACACACCCACTTTCTCCACTGAGCTAACGGTGATGGACAAAACACTTTAATTATATGCACATCCATCTTTGCAAAAGTTCGCATGTTGTTTGTTTTCATGGCTGACTGGCTCTAGGTTGACACCATGAAATGGGCAGCACCCACAAGCAGTGAAAGGCGGAGCCTCAGAGGGGTTACTTCTGGATAGAAAAGGAGCTGCGAAAATAACTCTCATTTCATAAAGAGTTTGTTCTTTAGTTTGGCAAAGGTAACATCTATTATCACATAAATGGATATAGTTCAGTTTAAAAGGCTGGGATGATGTAGGCCCTTTAAAACACTCGTTTTATATCCAGAACAGTTGGAATAAGGTCAAACACAAAGACAAGAACAGTTGGAATAAGGTCAAACACAAAGACAAGAAGATCCACAAACGTCTTTGGTCCAAATGCAGCTTTCACATACAGGGTCTTCCGACTTGGGTTACATTAAGCATTTGGGCAGCTGAGGCCTGATCAGAAAATCGCAAGTTCGGTTCCCGCCTTGCCGGCCATATATTGAAGTGTCCTTGAGCAAGACGCTGAACCCCACATTGTTCCTACTGGTTACAGATTGGCGCCAGTGTTAGCCAACAGATCAGTGTGTGAATAGGTGAAAGGGACTGTGACTGTAAAGCGCTTAGATCTTCTAAGAAGGCAGTAGAGTGCTATATAAGTACATGATTTGACCTGCTGCAATGCTTAGATGATGTTTTGGTTTGGATTTGATGCAGGAGGACTGATTCACATCAGGGTACGTTTGACATATATGAAAGCTCCTCTCAACTCTGGTGCTGACCAAATGTTTAGTTCACGTGCTGGTCTTGATTTACTTTGAGGTCTACCAAAGGCAGGAAGTGACGTGTAAATGTTGTTATCGATTCAATACGAGGGGCAAAACAAAATGTTTACTGAGCAAAAGTGAAAAAGCGGGAGCCACAAAAAACGTTTGAAATGTTAAACAAAATATAATTGTATGGTTCCAATGTTAAGTCCTTAGTTTTGACGCTCCGCCTTCTCCCTATAAATCCAACGATCCACAAAAATACACATTCGAGAAGTAAACTTTAATTCTTCTTCAGATTATAAAAAAGAACAAACATATAAGGTGATGTAAAAACTGAATTACAAAGAAAATATGCAAATTAAAATGAACTTTGCAAGGTCAAAAAACTATTGGAGGTGACTATACCTGAGAAACTGCCAGGCTCCCCCTACTGGGGGTAAATAAAACTGAACAAGTTGAATGCAAATGGGTCGATTTTGACATTTAAGGCTCGTAAAATAATTTAATATTAAAATAATTTAATATTAAAATAATTTAACAGTGAAAATGTAGTTTAGTGGGGAGGTATAGACATCTACTACGGCGATTCCTTGCTATTAAGCAGTTCATCTTTCACTGTTTTGCTGTTTAGCAGATATTTTTAAATGACATTTTATACACTTTCTTTCCTTTTTCTTTTGTTTTGAATTCGTTTTTGTAGCAGATTGAGTTCTGCGTCCTTACTGACTGTAAACCAATTTCCTCAGTGTTGTGTCTCCTGTACAGAATACGTTCAGTTTTCCAAATCTGCATAAATCTTCGATTGCTATAAGATCTTTGGTTTCATTCTATAATATATGAATTTGGCAGCTGAAGATACTAGTGCTGATTGTTGAAGATGCTGAAATTGATGGCTAAAAACACTGAAAACGCTGAAGTTGATTGCCGAAAAATAATGAAGTTGATAGCCTTATATCAATGAAGCTAATAGCTGAAAATGCTGAAGCTGAGAACTGAAAATGCTGAAGTTAAAAGCTGAAATCACTGGAGGTTATAGCTGAAATCATTGAAGCTAATAGCTGAAAACGCTGAAGCTGATAGCTGAAAACGCTGAAATTAATAGCTGAAAATGCTGAAGCTAATAGCTGAAAACGCTGAAGTTGATAGCTGAAAACGCTGAAGCTAATAGCTGAAATTACTGAAGCTAATAGCTGAAAATGCTCAAGCTAATAGGTGAAAATGCTGAAGATGATGGCTGAAAACGCTAAAGTTGATAGCTAAATACGCTGAAGCTGATAGCCAGCTAAACAATTAGCAAAATGCCAAATTGGCTAAAATGATCTAAATTAGCCAAAACGGCTATCATGCAGCTGAAATATTAGCTAAACTCCAAAATAGCCTTAAAACTCTTAGTAAATGCCAAAATAGTCCAAAAAGCTAGCAGAATACCAATTTTTAAAACTAACTTTGTAACATAAGTATGAATAATAAAAAGGTAGAAATATTATTCTATAATAAATCAACTTTAACATTAAATAACTTTCAATATTTTACTCTCCAAAATTATATTTTTTCAAAGTTATACAAGTTAGAAATAAGCGCTAGATGACACCGGGCCATTAATAACAATGAAATATAATGATCTGGAGGGCCGGATAGAATTTCCCGGAGGGCCGGATCCGGCCCACGGGCCTTGACTTTGACACACCCTAGTAAGACCACTTTGTTTTCATCTTTAGTTTAATTTATTTTTTGTCTTGGTCCGACTCTCTCTACCCCAAGTGAGCAGGGTTTGATCTGCATGATTATCCCTTGGAGGCCAGTCCACTTCAGTTTTTGGTTCTTCTGTATGTGAAAGCAAACCAAACCAGATGGAGGTGTGAAATTTATTGGCGTTCTCAGCCCATTCAAACCAAGGCTGTTGGACTATCCAAGCGTGAAAGCGGCCTTATTTTATAACCTGGGCTTTGTAATGAGCCAATGAAAATTGCTGACTGGTCAAAAATAGCCCCGTGGCTCCCTCTCTCTCCATTGTTAGTTGCTGTTGATATCCTGCAGTGCAGT
This sequence comes from Oryzias melastigma, assembly GCF_002922805.2. NCBI lineage: Eukaryota > Metazoa > Chordata > Actinopteri > Beloniformes > Adrianichthyidae > Oryzias > Oryzias melastigma. The sequence continues at coordinate 24,203,045 of NC_050524.1, read as the reverse complement.
CACCCAGAAGAAAACCCGGTATTGTGCTTGGTATCATACAAACTGACGATCCCTTTTTCGGCACATCATTTCCTCTCTGTCCCTCCTTTTCCTTTTTTTCAGCTGAAGGATATTGCATGTTCTCAATCATTTCAGCTCAATGTTTTTGCTGATTCCTAAAAGCAACCACATGTTTTTGTTGTTTGCACGCCTGCTGACTCAAAGCTGGTGACACAACACAAGTAACTAGTGAGCTGGATGTTGTCACAGGGAAAGTTCAGATCAGCCAGACAAAAATCATTTGCTGAAGTCAAAACAAGCCTTCAGACGCCATCACAGCAGCTTTTGTGAGGCAGGGCTTTGTTACTTTCTCTGTACATGACTGATTCTTAGACTCTTTTTTTTTTTCACTTTTGTTTTCAGCTGCACCTTCTGTGAGCACGTCATTCAGGCAAACTGCTTAAATCAGATAAAGTGCAACAGTTGAAAATATAAATACATTTAAGGTGTTCTGAAAAAGGTAAAAGCATGATTGAAATATTGTTTTCCTACAGAATAAAATCACCCTTTGTCCTAATCATTGAAGACAATATATTTTTGTCAGTATTTCAGTAAAACTGCACCATTACTGTTAACTACTGGCATTTCAGACTGATGGACATTGGTCTAAACCGTGGCAAAGCTTCTTTCTACAGTGTATTTGTCATTATAGAATCACCTACAAGTGAAACCCATAGCTGTTTTTGTCTGGGGATCTATTTTTTTTTATTCCCCTCCTATGACTAAGAAAGTCACGTCTTCTCTCATCGACGGGTTGTTTCCAAATCAGTAAATTCGTTTTAAAGCAAAAGCTGTAGGTGCTCTTTCCATGGCTCCTAGTATTAATGCATGCAGAGTTTGTTTGTTTGTGGTTGAGTCATCAAGCAATTTCTTTCCCTCTTCAATACTGGTCACACGTCCCAGAGAAAAAAGATGTGTGAAATATTTTCACTTGTTTTTGCTTTGGCTATCTACTCTTATATCCCTTTTATGTCTGAGATGGAAATATGTGCATTTTAAGACCTTAGTTTTTCTGAAATGTCAATAAATTTAGTCCTAACTTGTCTATATGTAAATAATATGTGTCTATATTTGGATTAACCTTTTAAAACCAGAGCTGGGGATGCCTAATTATCATGCATAAACTGTCTATGGTCTAAAGTCAAACATTTCAAGTTTTAGACAAAGCCACAGATAACCGGAGAGGAGTACAGACTGCAGAAGAGTGGAATCAAGTCACACTATGTAGGTCTTGATCGCATGGTTAGTCATCATGCATCTCTGATAGTGTTCAGGGGGCCGGATCCGGCCCGTGGGCCTTAGTTTGGGGACCCCTCGTCTATGCGATCGACATGAATCAGCTGATTCTGATGTAGAGAAAAGTTTTTTTTTTCAAGATAATCAGCTCATTTATGTTGAGTATGTAAGCCCTTAACTTCTGTAAAGTGTTGCATATCAGTGCAAGGCTGCTTTTCTCTGCTTCATAAATGATCAAAGAGTTGTGGTAGTCAAAAAAAAGTCAACACTGGAGGTAAAGGGGTGTAAAAGAGTTAAAAACGATGCAGACAGGTGATACAACCAAAGAATTGACAGTAGTAACACATACAGAGTTCTTGGTCTGCTATGTATTTTGTTTGGCATATTCTGTGTATTGGTTTTAATGTGGCAAATAAAATTATATAAACTGTAAACATTCACAGAAATGTTAAGACTCCCACACATAAACACAAACCCCTTTGAAAATCTCAGTGATGCAACGATAACGGATAGTGTACTCTAACCAGCATGCCACTTGGCACAAGGGATTATGTTTTTTGGCAAATCATTATACTGCTGTCATGGACACAATCACTCCAAGGCTGTGTACTCCACATTTGAGTAGAATATGCTTTATTTTATTTATTAGAACAAATGGCAAAATAATAATAAAACACATAATCAAATGGTTGTTTGAATCAGATATAGTTCATCTTGTATGTCCCTACATGTTTTTCAGCTCTCACTTGTGAACTGTTAGATATTCCTACCGCAATAAAATCAATATGGTTTTAAGTTTAAATTCTTTTCATACAAAAACTGAGTTCAGCTTCACAAATGGAAGGCACCCCAAATCTTAGGCTGATAAACACAATTTCTAGAACGCCACAACAAACTGTTTTCTCCTTCTCTGTTTGCACAGTTGTGAAAGCTCATCTGAACTCTGGTTCTTACCAAGCACATATGGACCCTGACCTGCTAAAAACAAGTGTCCCTCTCGATTTACTATGATGTCAATGCATATGTACTTACCGGTGGACCAAAGAGTGAAAATAAAAGCAAAGTTGGTACATAATGGAAGCGTAGTACCTTTTTAAAAAGTCATCGGCAGACAAAGTGTTGTTAGAATTAATAGTAAATGATTTTGTTACCAGAACTAGCCACATTTTCTTTGTTTTTTCCATTGACTTTCTGGTTACTTTTTGTCTCATGCAATACCGCAACTAAACACGCAACTTTTTGCCGCTTTTAAGCTCTTCGGTTTGCTCAAGGCGGCCACATGAACAGAAAACCTGCTCAAAAATCATCAACCACTGAGATCAATATGACTGGTTTCTACTGGACTCTTGTTAGGACCAGAGCCTCAAAGGTTTTCTGGTCATTCAAAGGGTTGTTTGGTGTCCTGATTGACATGTAAAACTGTGTTGCGTGTCTTGACAAATCCATGGGAAGGATATAGATCTGGTTGTTTTTCCTAGTTCTTATCTTCCTGTTCTGTGCTAGACGTGCAGCAGCCTCTCTTTTGTTGCTTTGAGGCATGTGTACACATGTGACTTCGTTTCGATGAGTAATATGACAAATGCTTGGGTTTTTGAGTGACACAGCTTCCTGTTCGGTAGCTGTCATCTGCTGCTACTGCTTGAATTTAGAGTCCTGCGACTTTGAAAGCAGAAGAGTTCATACCCGTTGTAAGGCTCTGCCATGTCATGAGTCAGTGATTAAAAATAAAAGTCTTGCATCGCAAAATTGATGAACTTTTTTTTGACGTGTCATTCGTTGATTATAGAGTTGAATGTTTATGTCTCAGCTATGTGCATAGTTTAGCTTAAATAATGCACAATATCAACATAGCAATTTATTAAAGTAAAAATATGAAGAGATCAGAAATAATCCCCATTTCTTGATATTCGGAACAGACTTTTTGCTTTTTATCAGTCGTTTATTTATTAGCTAGCTTAAAAAATATTGATCTTATAACTCCAGTTAGTGGAATATAATCTAGATTGTTTGCGGAATAACTATAAAACAATATTCAATAGGTGTGAGCAGCCTACTGAAAGCGATCTGATATTCTAAAACCCCCCGACTACCGTATTATCTTTGTTTTCTGCACCCTCTGTGCCAGATACCGAGAAAGATAGTAGAGACAGAACCCGCAACTAGTTTGCTGAAAGGTTGCAGCATGACAGAAACAGTTTAATTTTGCATAGTTATTGACATAGATGTCCAATCCATTACACCTTCGTTGACACTGTCCACAATCATTGTTGAATTCACGTGTAGGTGTCAATACAGGTTTGATGTTGTTACATAACCGTCATCACTTGGACAATGTGACCGAGGCGTGGAAATTCAGCCAAATCATTCCACGCTCTGACCAGAACCAAAATGTACAGCTGAGTGGAAATTTGGCTTTTGAGTCACAAGCTGTCATGCTGCTGCTCCAACGGATGACTGAAAGCAGAAGCACATTTTTTTGCCCTCTTGTTAGTATCATTCAAGATCATTAACCCCCAAAACTGACGCATTGTCCCCATTTACGCTCCTAATACACCGCGTTGGTTTTGCATTTCTTATCCAAACTGATGCTCAAGTGAATGTTCGGTTCTTGATTAACTTGTGTCTCGACAGATAAACACACCAATTCTGTCTGGATAATGTAAAAAAGACCACAGGGATCAAAGAATGTGTTTACTACAATGTTAACAACTCTGTATCGTGAAGTTGAGTAAAGCAGATGAAAAATGACTTTTTAACTCTCGACTTTGCAAGCAAGCTTCATTTTTTTTGGCATTAAAAAGTATGGCATATCCTGGTAATGTTTATCATAAATGTCTGGTTTGAGTGTATCTCATTGGGCTTCTCACAGTGTTATTGCATATTCTAAAGAAAATGTACATTGGATTTAATTTTGGCTTCATAACGATGAAATCTTTGTATGTAGTCTTCTGATTTAAAGTATTTAGAAACTCACATGATGTTTCTTCTTTAAATGTATTTACAAATGGTTGGTTTTTATGGTTTCTTTTCCAAACTCTTTAATTCAGAATGGTAAATTGATTCAGCGTCTGTGTGTGGGCATTAGGACAGAAGAAGCCGATGTAACGTGAGAAAAAATGAGGTGTTGTGCGCGCGAAACTGTTTTGAAACTTTCACACACGGTGTCGGTTTCTGTCGTGTCATAACTAGCTGTCTGGAGTGAACAAAGCCTGCGTCTCCAGACAGCTCAGCAGAGGTGTTTGTGAGTTCCACGCCGCTCAAGCTGATATGGGTTAAGCCTGGGTATTACACCCTCTGTGGATGTTGTAATCTGTGTCTCCTGTAGTTGAAGGTTGACTTCGTGGATGAAATCATCTCAATGCTTCGGTTGAACCCAGATGAGCTTGTAAAATGAACTTTCCTACCTTCCAGACATTATGCTACAGACTTTGTCTCACTTTCAAATACAAAGCAATGTTGGTTATAATATAAAAACCTTGTTTCACTCTATTGACTCCAACATTATGACTGGGTTGGACCATGAGGACCACTGACTCTCTAAGAACTTTTCAAATTTGTAAATGTAGCTTCAAATGCTGCTAAAATACACATGTTAATCAAAATGGAATTTTTGGATTTTGTCAAGCTCTAAAATAAAGTTCTAAAAGAAGTTAGCACTAATTCAGATAATAATACAGTTTTGTCTTTTTGCTATGTTTTAACAATAATTATTAAGTCAAGTCTAAATATTGCTTATAAATTAGAACAATGTAGAGTTACTATACTGAAGGCTTAAAGTTGATGGATATTTTTGGTAATATTTATTTTATGTACCTACACAGAGCCAGGTACAGTGAAGTAAATAGTTTAATCCAGATTATTCATTATGTTTGCAGGTCTCTAAATCAATTTGGTTGCACTTGCAACCTCATTTCTCAATAGAGGAACTAATAAAAATCTCAGTTTGCATCAGTATAAGATAAATTCCACAGAGCTCTAAATCTTAATTTATCCCAGTGGTTCAACAATAGACGTGCATTAAGCCAAAATTGTGGTCTAAACCAGGGGTCATCAAACTACGGCCCTCCTCCACATTTGGCCCAGCCTCCCAAACACTAATAGAAACAAACACAAACACACACACAAATATACATACATACATATATATATATATATATATATATATGTATATATGCCATGGGTTCAGCTATTATTGGCTGTATTTTTAGTGATTTTGAGGGGACAATAAATTTACACTACCATATCAACTTTACACTGACTACTGTTCATTGTGTGAAAGAGTCATTTATGCAGTGTTGTCCTATGAAAAGATGCAACTAAATGTTTGCTGAGATGTGAGGGGTGTACTCACTTTTGTGACATACTGTATATATATCTATGTTTTTTTCAATCTGGCTGATCAAAACCCACATAGAACGTGACTTTATATTCCAGCCTGCTGCAATATGATGGGTAAGGATAGAATATTTATTGGTTTAATATTGTGAATGCTTTATTTCATCACTATTATTATTTTTCTTCTGTATGTTTTTTGGATGTCCATAGCTCATCAAATTAGACATTTTACCTGTTTTTTAGGCTAATTATGGCATTTAGCTAATATTTCAGCTACATGCTAGCTGTTTTGGCTGCTCAGGCTTTTATTTTCAGTTCTTTAGGCTAATTTGGAGTTTAGCTAAAATTTTTGCTTCATGCTGTTTGGCGAGATTAGACGTTTTACCATTTTTCTAGGCTAATTTGGCATTTAGCTAATAGTCAGCTACATGCTAGCTGTTTTGGCTAATTTAGGCTTTTTCAGTTCTTTAGGCTAATTTGGAGTTTAGCTATGTTAGCTTTATGCTGTTTTGGTGAGATTAGACGTTTTACCAGTTTTTTAGGCTAATTATGGCATTTAGCTAATAGTCAGCTATATGCTAACCGTTTCGGCTAATTTGGCTAGTTTGGCATTTTAAAATTTTAACATTCTATTACCTTCAAACTTTTTCAGCTATTGGTTTCAGTCATTTCAGCTATCAACTTTGACCACATTTATCTTACAGCTATAACACTAGCATTATCGCAGGTAATGCTATATATGTAATGCTATATATCTAGTTTTTTAAATGTTTTTGCGTTATTTTTTTCTGTGAAGATTACAGAAATTAATAATTTAAAATGTGGCTATGTGAGGCTTTCTGGAAAAACATAATGTTTACATTTAGGCTGTGAATGTTACACTTTTTCTGTTAGCCTACAAACCAACCCTGGCCCCACATCAGTGAAAAAAACAGTTATGTGGCCCTCACAAGAAAAAGATGGAGACCCCTGGTCTAAACCAATCAGAGATGGTGAAAGGAGCAAACCCATCTTTGATAGGCTGGCTCAAGATATGTTTGTGTGGCACCATTTGCAAACGCTGTGGTCAGAAAGAGCTAATCTCGTCCAATAGATAGACTGGACTTAGCCTCAGCAGAGTAGAGAACATAGGAGACCAGTTATCAACTTTTTTGTATTGAGTGTTCAGCCCTGGTGTGTACAAAAGTCAAGATGCGGTCCTACTGAACATAGCAGTAGCACTTCGATTAGAAATCCTTACCAGAGCAGAGCAGATGCCATACAAACCCAGCAGCATCATCCAGTAGCATCGCAGCACAAGCAGTCCGTCCTATTCTATTTTCTTCAAGACGCCAAGTGTTGTAAAACACAGATTGTACAGCAAAATTGGTGGTTAACGGAAGTGCTCAAACGTGGGTCGAACAGCCCAGAAAACCGACCCCATAAGGCGCTGACAGCGATGCTGCTCACACTGCGGGGAAAACATGCCGCCGAGACAGCTGTTGGCTGTAATTAATGTGAGGATTCATTAGTTTGAGCATTATTAAAAAGAGGGACTACTTATTTCACACAAAACAGTTTAAAGTGTCAGCTTGATGACAGCTTCGCTCCGTACACGATCACTGGATGAAAACATTTTCAGATACAAACCCTTTTTTTTTCCTCAAATGAATATATTCTTTTGCTTTCTTTTACAAAAACGGAAATGGATTCAGGCAAGACAGATAGACAGTTTTTAATAATAGAACAACCAGAGTATTGTGCAGAAATATTACATTTTGTGACACTTCTGTTTTTGACAGCTCAAAGAGAGAATGTTGAAAATAAGGAGAAGAGAATGAAGTGACTGAAAGGGGAGTTTGAAGGTCTGGAAAAAACCTGATGCAATAAATGCTGCATTTGCCTGATATTACTGCAATCAAATATATTTGTAGTGGTCTGAATGCAAACTGTGGTACAGAGAGCGAGAGAAGAAGATGGAAATAGAGGGAAAAAAAATCAGGCTTTAAAGATAATTCAACCAAAATCTATCTTTTTGCTGATAATTTTAATCATTTATATGAAAGAAATGGGCTGTGTGGGGGATTAAATCCCAAAATATTTTCTGTTACACATGGAATATATTTCTCTGCTCAAATATCGTTTATCATAAAGACTGTGAGAAGACGATGGCTGCTGTTGTGCATGTATGACTGGCTCTTAAAACACTGAAAGCACATTTCATGCTGTGATAAATGCCCCGTCTGAGTGTCCCCTCTCCCTTTCAGCAGCAAATAGACAGTGATTTAGGAACAAAGACTGACCCTGTAAACCTGTGCTGTCAAGTGCATTGTTGTTCAAAGTGGGAGTACCTAACTTTTGTACAGTTAGGTGTACGCTACCAGCACAAAAAGTTATAGCTTAGGGCCCTTGTTTGAATAGCAGATGATAATTCTAGCCTTTCTGTGTTATAAGTGTACAGTAGTTAAAAATTGTGATCAGTAAACATGTTTTCAGACCTCACAGGGTGACTTCTTTAGCCCTCTTTTTCACATTTGTTGGTAATACAGGTGACAAAGAGGGACCTCTTTATTTTGCCTGAACCCGATTGGTGTCGATTCACAAAGAATCCTTAAGAATTGAATAATATCTGTGCTCTATTCAGCTTTTTAGAACCAAACTGGCCTCTAGTGGCCAAAATACATCTAACTTCTTGTAATAAAGTACTAAAGACACGAATCATTAAAGACGGTACAATCAATTGGTTGTTGAGTAGGTCCAGGCAATAAATCGCAAATTTCTCGTCATCGTGATATTAGCCTGTGCGAAACGCGTATCGCAAAAGATGACTTCAACAGTGATAAATGATTATTTTACATATTTACACATATCCTAAAACATTCTCACTGTAGCTTGAAGTATTTAATAAATCAAATAGACCCCTTTACTTATTTGGCCAATTGACCCATTAAATCAGGGATGTCCAACTCAATCACACAAGGGGACAAAATCCAAAACACAGCAGAGGTCGCAGGCCAAACAGGATAAACATTTATTCAACACACTAAAATAAAATGTTTAAAACTTTGGAAAACTGTGTAACATAACATTATGAACTAGATATATAGCATTACCTGCAATAAAGTTAGTGTGAATGCTGTAAGCTGAATTTGGCCGCTGAAGATGCTGAAATTGATAGCTAAAAATGCTGAAGCCAATAGCTTAAAACTTAAAAAAGCCTAAATTTGCCAAAGTAGCTAGCATGTTGCAGAAATATTAGCTAAACTCCAAAATACCCCCAAAAAACTGAAAAAGCCTCAATTAGCCAAAACAGCTAGCATGTAGCTAAAATATTAGCTGAACTCCAAAATAGCTTAAAAAAAAGAAAAAAAGACTCGATTAGCCAAATTGAAATGTTGCAGTGAAATGGAAATGATGTATTAGTAGTTTAGCTATTTGTTCATGTTTTGCAAGTCTTATTGTCATTGGAATATTGATCACTAATATCGCACATTGCAAGTTTTCCCCATATTGTGCAGCTGTATTGTTGATTGAGATCAGGTTTATATAAGTTACTGCTCCAAAAAAAAAAAACCAGTTTTATTTTGCACATTTTGAAGCCTAATGCAGACTGTAGAAAAAAACTCTGCAAGGTAGCTGGAGAAATGTTTACTGGACCTCTAGTTTCATGTAGTCGACAAGGAAAATAAACCTCGTCTTTGTCTTTCATTGTGTGATCATGTATCATAGATTTTTTTTTCTGGTAGATCAGAATACATTTTTTCCCTTTTTTTCAAATATATGATATTTTATGTACTTGCTGTAAATGATAAAACACATTTTTGCATGTAAGGCAATCGTTTATTTTTTAAATTTTGCTTTTTGGTGCCAGAAACTGTTCAGCACACTTCTGAGAAAAAACTCATGTCATAAATTCAGGGGAAAGTATCTTGTTTTTGAGTCAAATGCAAAAATTCCTCATATACATGCTAAAAGTCTGACTGCAGTCATAAACAAAGGTGCTATGGGCAGTTTCAGGTGCCTTCTAGCACCACTATCTCAACACATGGTGAATAGAAGAAGCTTGTTCTTTCTTCTCTCCTCATTACACTTTTGATGTCCATACCTCCTTCACAAAGCTTCTCACTGGATTCTGTTTCCATCCATAGCTATAAGCAACCATCCTGAAAATGCAGTTTGGAGCATGTCCAGGAACCAAACTGTGCTCATCTTTACAGTATTGCTGCAACAATTCACCGTAATCAATAATGTTGAGGGTAAAGTTATTGATGGTTGTATTATATAAGCCTGTTATGCAAACACTGTACAAACAATGAAGGCAGACTATAAGACCGGGGCAGAACTAATGTGCAATTTGATTTCTCCTGTCCTGTTTTTCGCTGTAAATTTAGTGTTATAGAAGTGAGTCTTTGAAGATAGATAATCACTAATGCCTCATTTCTACTGAGCAGTCCAGTCAGGTATGATCCAGTATTTGTGGGTTTCCATTGGAAGATGGACTCATTAAACAGTACTGAACCGTACCTCTTGAGGACTGCCATGCGGCGTGAAAGCAAACCGCTCAGTGGAAGTGAGGCTTAGATGAGTGGAAACGCTCACTAAAATTAGCTGGACCCTACCGGACCACTCCTTACCGGACCGCTCAATGGAAACGAGGCTTAAAAGTTTGATCTGTTTGGGTTGGAGTCTCGTTGTTGCTGAAACAGCAGCACATTGTTCCTAACATATTAGCACAATGCTAACCACAATACTATAAAACCTTTTGATTAAAGTTCCAGTAAAATCAACTTGATCTGAGAAAACATTTTATTAGCTTTGCACAGACAACATACGTTCATACTCGTATGAATACAAGAAGCTCAAGCACAACAGATTTGTATATTTAAACAGAAGAAGGTTATGACAGTCAATAAAATACTGATAGGATACTCAATTGTTATTGATTTTCTACCAGGAGAGACTCGATATTCTCTTAAGCCAGACTTTCCTACATGCAGTGGAGATATTTTTATATTTATGTATCTAGATAGGTGGATGATTCACGGTGGTGGAACAGCCAAAAGACAAAAAAAAATATGTTTTTGCAAAACTTGATAGAATAATAACTTGGTAAAATAATGTTTTTTTTTTTCATATTTTGTAAGCTTGAATTCTAAAAGGTTAAATAAAATACACTTTGAATCTGTATTAAAAGCACCACAAAGATTTTAGTTTAAAAGGGACAAGACAGTTGCAAATAATACACTATTTAGTAACTATTTCAACTTTAAGTTATTAAAAAAATAGTCATAAAATATAAAGTAAAAACTGTCGGATCTGTTTCATTTAAAAAGCTTATAGAAAATCTTAACTAATAATCTAATCTTTTTATACTGCATCATTTGAACACTAGTTTAACCATCTGCAGATTGAAGGTTATAACGGTGAATGTTGTTTAACATCAACCAAAAATACAGAAAAGACGAAGACGAGCCATTTGTAGAAAGACAAATACTGCTTTTATTGAGAATCGGGAAGTTTTTACCTCACTGAAATAGCTAGTTTGATATCTTGGAAGGCAGCCGGAGACAAAAGAAAATCGCTTCTCAAAATTGTTGTGATTGGCTTGCAAGCCTTTTTGTAAATAACATTTTAATTACAAGTTTAATCATTTACGGACACTAATTGATTGGCTTTCAACAAAGGTGTTTCCCAGCTTTCACTTTCTTGATTGGTCTTTTAATTAAGTTTTTCAGACAAACAATGAGTTAGATATTGGTAAAGCGTTAAATTCTGCTCTTTTCAGATGGGAGTTACCAGATGGGGATATTGAACAATCGAATAGTTCAAGCTTGATAAATTGTCCCTAAATTAATATAAATATTTTTTACTTTTCTTGAGCCCTTTGGTCCATTAGTCTGCCTCATTCACACACTAGTTTATGAACAAGTGAACTGAGACCCTGAATCTTAGCTGGACTGGCGTCTCTGGTCCACATTAGAGTTAAGATTTCACACTTTATGCTTAGTGTAAAGGGGTTTGAAGTTGAAATTTTTTTAGTGTTAAAAACGTAGTCAGACGCTAAATAAATTTGGCCAACAGTGTTTTATCATTTCTATACATTTACCGGTATATCTTAAAGATGCAATGATGTCCAAGGTAGCAGAAGATTAGGTTGCAAAATAATGTGTATTTGAGCTAAAAGTCACAGTAAGCTCTAATAGAACATTAAGGGACCCTGATGCCATTCCTTGACTTTCATCTGCTTCCTTCATATCACAGAGAAGAATTGATTACCTTGAACTCCCTGACTGGCAGTCATGGTGGAGCCACTATTCAATGTCGAGATTAGAATTTCAAAAGCAGCCGGGCCTGGGAGTCGCTTGGCAGTGACCTTGGGCTTCTTTGACGTCAAACCAACAAACTCCTGAGAGTAAACTTCTGATTATACATGGTCATCAATTAGAAGTGTCTGTCAAGAAGCTGCAATCATCTCAGTGCACCTGGTCATAGACAAAGGTTTAGCTCTTTAAGGAGAGACTTTCAGTCCCAGCTTGTTCTATGAGCTGTGGGCCTATTGATCACCCATCTTTTCCTAATGTAAACTATGTTGCAGTTAATAATTAGCAGCTCTACGTACTATCATTGCAGGATTTAGCCTGATATTACTCAAATATTAGTATTTCGTTATTTTATGAAGAAAGGACCAACAGAATACTTGAAATCTATTCTATCCAAAGGTCATCCAGCTGATTGTTTTTAGGATATACATTTTAGATATCAGTATAATCAGTCTCTTAAGTTCCACCACTTCCAAAAGCGACACAATGTGTTTGTAAATGTGTTGGCATCCTTTTGGCTTTTCAAGTGAGATCCAGATGTCCTGTTTGTACCTTTCAAATAATGCAATGGGGAGCAGTTATATTGACAAAAGTGGAATATCGCCAATTCCAAGAATAGATTCCAGGGCCTAATATACCTCAAAGGCCCATTTTTTTTCCTGAACAGATAAGTGTGTTCAGCTCGATGTACGTCTTTGTTTTTTTTTTGTCCTCATCTGCTGTAAAAGTCAGTTGGAATACCTCTCTGTGGTGCAAATGAGTAGGACAGTAACATTTAGAACAAAACATTCTTTCTTTGGTTCAGACTAAATTAAATACATGTATCACAGGTCCTTGACATTGTTATGCTTGTATGCCAGTGCATACAATAACTAGATCCTAGAGTCATTTATTAAAATGCTACCTGGCCAGCAAGACCAAGTGGGCCCACATGGTTTAAAAGTGGGCAGAAAATGTGGACCCCAATTGGATTTGTCCGCAGTTTCTGTGGTGGTCCCACCTGTGTTTGCTCACATTGGTTTAAGTGGACACTTAGTGCTACTAATACAGCGGAGCTTGTTAGCATGCTACACAGGAGCTCGCTAGCTCAATACATAGCGAAGCTCTCTAACTTGCTACAGAAGAGCTTGCTAGCATGCTACAATGGAGCTTGAAAGCATGCTACAGAGGAGTTGCTAGCATGCAACACTGGACATCGCTGGAGGAATGCTACAGCGGTCCTTGCTAGCATTCTACAGCGGAACTCGCTAACTTGCTACAGAAGAGCTCACTAGCATGCTACCGTGGAGCTCACTAGCACGCTACAGCAGAGCCTTGCTAGTACGCTACGCTGTCCACTGGGCGGCTCGCCAGTGTATCGAGCTAACCTACTGAGTCCCCACTTAAGTCAATGTGGGCAAACACAGGTGGGGCCAATACAGAAACTGCAGACAAATCCAATCGGGACCTACATTTTCTGCCAACTTTTTAACCATGTGGGGCCAACTTGACCCTGCTGGCTGGGTAGTTACTGAAAATAGGAAAAGTTCATCAATACACAATAAAAGTAAACGAGAGCTTTGGATAAGTTTAAGAAATTACAGACAAGAACTGGTTTAAATTGATGCTGTGTTCACACTAGACATGTAATGCCATTCTAGAATGCGCGTTTAGCCCCGGGGTCCCCAAACTACGGCTCGCGGGCTGAGTCTGGCCCAGAATACAGTGTTCCCTTTCTACATCGCAGTTAATTTTTTTGCTACTGTTTACTAGTTTATGTCCACCTCCTACAGTTGGAAGAAGCTTGGCGTGAAATGTCTAAGCAAATCCTGTAAATTTTGCTCCAGGATTTTCTTTCACAGCCCTATTCCAATACACCAGACTATATAAGATAAGACTTGGTGTTCTGTCATTCTGCCTGGGTACAAACAACAATTAGTACTTATTCTTTTATGATCAATTTTCAAACAGTTGGCACTTCCGTGAATGAAAAGAGACACTATCCAGAAGTCACTACCAAATTAGAGTCCCTGATTGGTCAAAGCTTGACCTGGTTTGACTGTAACCCTTGTGTTATCCTAGATATGTTGACGTTGGGAGTGGGGTCATCTACCACAAGACAGCATGCAGAATTTTTTTTTTTTTATGATTTTTGATTTCCACTGGTGTCTGTGGCAGACATGAGATCCTGTCCACCTTCATCCACATTTGTATGGGATGGATAACACGTCAACGACTTGGGTCATCTGGACCCTATAAGATAGCACAGGGTTAATGGCAGTGTGTTTTGTACTTAGAGCCTTAAATGTGCATAGCTATGTGTGAATGCAAGACTTTTGAACACGGAAGTTAGAAACAGGCATGCTTGTGTTTATATATACTCTTCATTGGAAGTAGTCTCTTTAATCCATGCTGCCGAGGGCAGTGTGAACGCAGCGTTACTCACTGTAGTTCTACCAGCTCACAGATATGTAAGGAATTTGCTTGGAAGAACTTGAACAGTTTTCTCAACACCTCAATTTAGTTAAGTAAAGTATATAGCACTTTTCTCAGAGAGTGACTCACAAAGTGCTTCACAATGGTAAAACAAGATCAAATCAGAGAAACAACACCAAATGGCACATGGTGCCTAAAGGAGATAAAACCAATAAAACATACTCAACAAAAGTGAACGTCAGCTAAAAGCTCATCTAAATATAAATGTCTTGGCTTGAGATTTAAAAACACTCGACTGAGTCAGTCTGACGCAGAGAGAGGGAGGTCGTTCCAAAGTCGGGGAGCGGCACACTGAAAGGCAAGGTCTCCCCCTACTCTTAAAACGAGTTTTTGGAACACAAAATATTCTTACAAACTATAGTAAACTTTTGTTGAGGAGGATGTGGGAGGGAATCATGGAGGAAACCACATGAATCTTTTGGGTCATGTCCTAGAATACAGTCTTTTTAGAAAGAATTGGCAACTACCAAGAGAATGTTCTGGAACATCAGCTTCTGAACAAGAGTATAAACCAGGGGTCCCCAAACTTTTTTTGCTCTAAAGGTCAAAATCTTAATGGGATCCTGGTCGACAAGCCAAACTGGGATCCTAATGAGAGACGTGGAGCTGGTCTGTTGACTTGATCCGTTTGATGTTGTTGCTTTATCTTAGCTAGCTAAAAAAGGCTACCAAAAGTATCGGAAGTGACCATGAAGGCTCTTGGGAATTTCTAATACCAAAAGAAATCCCAGGGCTGACTCACTTGGGAGTAGTTTCACCCATAGCTGCAGGGAAAGAAAGTGCTAACAGCGCCACCCGGAGGGCAAAAGTATAGTAGAGCTGTGGAGTTTTAGAACATCATAGGGAATCAATGGGAAATGGGTAAGGAGTTTTAACTAAACACGCTGCAGCTTCTGCAGCCATGACTCGATGGATCAAAAGATGACCTTTGGTGAGCCAAATTTGGCCCAGGGGCCCCACTTGGGCACCCATGGTATAGACATAGATCGTACTTTTTGCCAGGAAAAAGACTTTGACTTAGAAATGGTGTCAAGTGGTTCCCGTAAAGGAGGACTGGTTGGAGATGGTACGGACCATTTACTCTGGACTTTTTCTCAAAAGAAAATTGAAAAAAATTGTGTCAATATGTAGAAATTCCAGATATAAGCGATTGAAATTAACAGATAAGTACTACATGTAAAGGTCTGTATTAACAAAAAGTATTAAAAGAAATAACCACATTATCTGCATTTTTTTTTGTTGTTGTTGTTGTTTTCTTTTGGTCCATTACTCTGTTTACTTAATAGTTAACTGTTAGTCTAAATCAGGGCCCCCAAACTTTTTCTTGTGAGGGCCAAATAACTTTTCTTCACTGATGTGGTGTGGGATCAGGTTGTAGAAGAAGTGTTTTCTGTTGGCATCACTAGCAGGCTGTTTCTGAATGTAAACATTTATGGTTTACGTACAAAAATCATGTGTCTCTGATATTGATCAGTGGCCAGGCCAAATGTGGAGGTAGGCTGGATCCGGCCCGCGTTCCGTAGTTTGAGGACCCCTGGTCTAAATGTTCATTTTTACTTTTTGTTAGAATCCTTGAAGGTAAATTCACACAATGAGTTGGCTTAGTGTCAGTCTCGTAAAGACCCCAGTAAGATTTTTTTCATATCCCCTTCCTTTCCCTTAAGGGAAGCTGGCCTTCACTTGCTTCAAATTTCTTCTTCATGTCTTTTTTTATTCCAAAAAGGGGAGAGCTCAGGGTAGCATTTTGGCACCAATTTTGATGGACTAGAGGCTAATTGTGTGTCAATGTGTGCAAATACAGGGTGGTTCTAATTTTTTTTTGTTTTGTTTTTCCATACTCTTATTATTCTTGGCTCGAGTTTTGTTTTGGAGCACCTCCGCCACCATTGTTTGGATTGGGGTATTAAAGGTGTATCCTCATTCCAAAGTGGCAGGGCAAAGCTCCTGTCAGGGACCATCACCGTCCACACTGCTGGAGCCATTGTCCAGACCTCCGAGGGTTATGCAATAGTCGTACTCATAATCATGGCAGAGGTCGTTTTACACAGACAAACTAGATTACCGCAGAAAACTGTCTGACAACACTCAGTTTCATTATCCAATTATCATGGGACTGTTGTCTCCATTTGCCTTTTGTATTCTACTGTGGGCCCTTTTGAACTACATGTGTTGGTGGATAACTTCAGACTGTGTTTATAGATGGAATTCAGAATTAACAGAAACAGTTCACACTATTTTTTTTTTTATTTGAGACTTTTATGAGATTCCTTTTTTAATTTTAGAGTCTTTGCGGTTTAACCCTTTAACACCTAAGGTGTCGCTTACGCACAAAATCTGTAACATACTGTAACATTTCAACCGTTAACACGATAATTCCAGCAGATTGTAAAGGAGAACAGTTGTTATTAATACTTTTAACATTTTTAATGGCTTTTTAACAGCTCCATACTTGTAATACTTTTAATCTAACTTGTCTATTGCTACTATTACTTTTATATCCTTTTTTAACATTTTAATAATTTTAACATGTCTGTGTGTGTGTTTGGAGCAATGCATGAAGTTTGAAAGGTTCCATCGGGATTAATAAAGTAGTCTATCTACCTATCCTTCTCCTTTACAATCTGCTGGAATTAACGTGTTTATGGTTGAACATAAACACTGGGGTTCTGGTGGCAACTCTTACTTGAATGCAAATAAACTACACTTTTAGATTAAGTCATGAAAATATTTTAACCATCATTTCCCAAATATTAAGAATTTTATGATTAAGAAACTTCTAAAAAAAAAAGTATTTTTCTTGAGTTTTATACCAAAAAATTGTCAAAAATCAACTCAACCAGAGTTTATATGTATACCTTTGAATTCAGTACAACATCTAACAGAGCTGAAGCATCACTACCAAAAATACACGCTTTGGGTCTTGATATGCTTATACCTTTTTATAAATGTAACGTTTTGTGATATTTATATTTGTGGATATGCATCGAACTTAAACTTACAGACTAGGGATGTGCCAAAATATTGATATTGCAATATATTGCGGCATTTTATCCTGTGATTGATTCTCGAGGAGTTCTCACCAAGTATTGATCTTTTATTTTCATTTAAAGAGGCTTTGAAACGTTATCTTCATCATCCTTTGGTGAGACGTTCCTTTGGAGGTAGATGGGGGCCGCGCGTTGCACCAATGTGTCTGGCAGCTACTTGAATTATTTAAGTTTTGTTGTGTTGTTTACAACAATTTTGCACAAAGTATTAGCACTGCTGTTAATGTTTACTATTGTTAACACTGAATTATACATATAATTCCAATTGAATTGGTGTCAATGCTTGTCAAAGACAGTATTACTGATTTCAGCAATGTTGCACTAAAGTGTTTATTATTTGTTGCAAAAAATTGTTGTGTATTATGATTGTGTTCAAGCTAAAAAATAAATGGAGATATATTTTCCTAAAAATCCTCTTTTCTTCTATATATTGTGAGTTATTAGGGATGGTTTTTTACCAATGATTGCAATATAGTGATAAAATCTGTATTGTGAGCTTTGTATTGCGTATTGCATTGTATCGTGAGGTGCACAGTGATTCCCAGCCCTATTACAGACAAAGTAGTGCTGGAAAAAATGGAATATCATGATTAGGGGTATAACGGATCATGGATAATCCGTGGTCCGTACGGATCAGTAGCCACGGTTCGGGGCACACGTGGACCGCGGATGAAACTTTTCAAAGGAGTAATGTTAGGCTATTATCTCGTAATTTTTCTTGTTGTTTTTTTTTTACTTTTTACTGATCCGAACTGTGACCCTAAAACCGTGACACGATCCAAACCGTGAGTTTTGTGATCCATTACACCCCGAATCATGATATAGTTTATTTTATATCACAATAAGAATATATATCATGATATACCACAATAAAGTACACAAAAAAACGTTCTTACTTCATTACTTACTTT
Source organism: Oryzias melastigma (assembly GCF_002922805.2). Taxonomy (NCBI): domain Eukaryota; kingdom Metazoa; phylum Chordata; class Actinopteri; order Beloniformes; family Adrianichthyidae; genus Oryzias; species Oryzias melastigma. The sequence goes on along the minus strand of NC_050524.1, from coordinate 24,184,703 downwards.
CTCTGACTTTATTTTTTTAAATAACATGTAACTGAATAGTTACAAATGATATTTTTTTAAGAAAACAACAGTTTCAAGCTTCTTAGTACGAAAGCACATTTTTGCACAAAAGTTCAGCAATAAATATAAACAAATAAAAGCGATAGAAGAGAAATGGTACGATACACACTTTAATATCTCTCGCACCTAGTGCTGGGCGATAGAAAAGTGTCTGTTTTGACATTCTTCTTCTATTGCTTCTATTTGTTTCTATTTGTTTATTTTTATTGCTGAACTTTTGTGCAAAAATGTGTTTTCCTGTGAAGAAACTTGAAACTGTTGCGTTCCTTAAAACTTTATTTTTTCAGAATAACTGAAAATATACTTTATTGTAGCATATTCTGATATATATTGCTATTGCAATATAAAATACTCCATATTATGATATAGAATGTTTTGCATATCGCTCAGTACTATTACAAAGATTCTACTCACAAAGTTGCTTTTGAGTCTACAGATTTTCTGTTTTCAGAAGTTTGAATGTTTTTTTGTTGGCAAGTAAATAGATTGTATGACTTCTTTTTTCTGTTTTTGATTCTCGTCCGATTTTCCACCTCTTCATCCCCTCCTATTGTCATTTACGTTTCTCTCTCTGGTCTCCAGGTGGCTATAAAAATAGTGGACAAGACCCAGTTAGACGATGAGAACCTGAAGAAGATCTTCAGAGAAGTGCAAATCATGAAGATGCTGAAGCACCCCCACATCATCCGCCTCTACCAGGTATCACTCATCCAGAGAGCCGAGCAGTGCAGTCTGTTTCACCTTTGACCTACTGCCCTGTAGCAGAGCCTCAAATCCGATGAATGTTGCTTCATGATGACCCGTCAGCCTCACCTGGAGCAGTTGTTCCAGTCGTTGAGTTCTCTGGAAACTTGTCTGCAGCGTTCAGTCTTCCACCAGCGCTGCTGTAATGTGCACGGCTCCTTTTGTTTCTATTTAAATCTTGTGTTTTCATGCCAAGTAATGCTTACTCATACTGTTGTGTAACTGCTGATCAGCCCATCACTGGATGACGGCCTGCGTGCAAGTCCCTAATGCTGGTTTTCCACCACAGGTTTTTGAGCTGCTCCTGAGTCTGTACTTAAAGTCGCCTTCTAATGAAAATCCTGTTTTTAGAGATTTTGACGTGTCTGTGTGGCATTTTTCTTATGAAAAGAAATGTGATAAGAAATCATTTTGTTTTTGCATTTCTGAGTATTTCTCCTTTTAAATCGCTAGCAGACTCTGAATTAATGAACTGTCAATACATCACAACAGCTCTGCTGCACACGCACTAAACCCTCATCTGTTCCTAGTGTCTAGTTCAGGTTCTGGAGAAGAGAAGATGGTATCTTCACATTGACTGCAGTCAAATGAGCCGCCGTTCACATTTCTGTGGTCAAATCAGCATCACTGGATTTTTGGTGTGAGTTTCATCCAATACTTACGGTAGCAGGACTGAGAACGCTGGAAAATCTCCACCAGACTCCACGGAGCTTCTTGATGTGACCACGGAAATGTGAACGGCGGCTCATTTGACCGCAGTTGGAAAGGATTGTAAATCAATGAAAGAGCATTTTGATGTTAGCTTTGATTATTTTATCAAGAACTCTGAGAAACCAATGATTGAATGTATTGATCACAGTCAATAAACATTGGAGAATTAGCTAAAAGAGTCTTTGGTGAACTGGAAGGAGAAAGAATCAGGATTTTGGAGGAAGTTCTGTCCATGAAGATCTTCACTTCCTCGTCCAGCTGACATCCGGATCAGAACCATACGGCTGGACATTACCCATATTGATGGACGTTTTTATGTAGTAGCGGTGAAGATTTACACAGAACAATCATTATCAGATAGGTAGGATCAGGGGCGGAGCTGCTCAGCTCAGTCTAAAAGCCACGCCCCCTCAGAGGAGATTTTGGAAATAGAGATTTCAGATCAACATGAAAAGGGGCTTTTTAAGAGATTTAGGTTGTGGGATTTTGGTTAAAAACTTCATAATCAAAATTAAAACACTACCGGGAACTTTTTTTTAAATAAAAATAATTGTCATGGGAGACTTTAAACATAGAACCTGTTTTGGGTTTTGTCTGCCGAAGCACCAGTTCCTAGTTAAGAAACACGCACTAACTCCTGTCAGTCTATTTGCATCAGTGCTTGGATGTGGAGTCGAGAAGACCAGTGAAAACACTAGTGTTTACCAGAACAATATGGATGCAAAGACATTTCTTTGCACAAAGAATAAAAGAGATGCTGCCTGTGTCGATGAAAGTTCTTACTTAGAAAACACTTTTGGGAGGCTCAAACCGTTTATTAAAATAGGCGTTTAACATCATATAAACATGATGTGGTGGTTCTGTTGCTATGACAAGCTTCAAGCTTTTTCCAGTACAACTGACCGTCTGTTCATGTCTTTAGGTGATGGAAACAGAACGCATGATCTACCTAGTTACAGAATTTGCAAGTGGTGGAGAGATCTTCGGTAAGAAGTTGAAGGTTATTAAAGTTTGCTGTTTTTGTCAGTCCAGACTCTGAATTGTCCCGTTGTGTCCACAGACCATCTTGTAGCTCATGGGCGCATGGCAGAAAAGGACGCCAGGAAGAAGTTCAAGCAAATCGTGGCTGCGGTCCACTTCTGCCACTGCCGCAATATTGTCCACAGGGACTTAAAAGCGGAGAACCTGTTACTGGACCACAACCTCAACATCAAAATTGCAGGTGTGTGTTTTTTAAGGTTGTGCTGGTGATCTGGGAGTTTTCTCCAAAGGAAAAGTCATCTGATCTGTTTTGTTTTTTGACAGATTTTGGTTTCAGCAACCTCTTTTCTCGAGGCCAGTTGTTGAAGACGTGGTGTGGCAGCCCTCCGTATGCTGCTCCAGAGCTCTTTGAAGGGAAGGAGTACGATGGTCCCAAAGTCGATATATGGGTAAGTAAACCTCCTGACTGATGAGTGAGTCAGTCTGTGAAGAAAGTTTGAGCTGATGGCACATTTGTCTCTCTCCTGTGCAGAGTTTGGGTGTGGTGTTATACGTGCTGGTGTGTGGCGCCTTACCCTTCGATGGCAGCACTCTACAAAACTTGCGGGCGCGTGTTCTCAGTGGAAAGTTCCGCATCCCTTTCTTCATGTCCACAGGTATGTTTTTGTATGTTTGTGTCTCCCTTCTGCCCACTTTGAGGCTGAACCATAGACGGTATATAGAGAGAACTGGACTGGTCAGAAGTAGAAGTCTTAACTGTTAAATTTAAGAGAAATAAAGTTGTATATCTATCACTTTAAAAGTCATAGGCTAAATTTATTCCTTTTTTTCTCATAAATTTACGTGTTTCAAAGTTGTAAATTCATGAATTTAAAAGTTGTAAATCTATAACTTTAAAACACGAAAATTTACAAGAAAAAAAATCACAAATATACAGTAAAAAGTAATAAACTTACAAGAACAAACATCAACAACAAAGCGTTTTGTCAAGCTTTATTTCCAGATAAGTTTCATAAACAAAGAAATTCTGAACCTTTTGGGTGACTCAAAATTATGGAGTAACAGCAGGATCGGTTAGGGATGTAAAAAATAAATACTTATTCCATCAACTGCAGTATTGTTTGAAAATCTCAGATATGAACAAGATTATGTCAGGTAA
>NC_050524.1:24165900-24180968 GCF_002922805.2 Oryzias melastigma | reverse complement strand
TGCGATGCAGACAAAAAGATGTCCAATCATAAGCTTGCTTCTTCCATGTCAATACTCGGATACTTTTCTCTGTTAAATACTGTGCATTATTTATAGCTTTAAATACCAAATGAATACAAAATCTCTAGATTTTAACGTTTTTGATAAAAGAATTGGATTGTATCATATCACCAAAAAGTTATTGGAATCCTTTATGTATCGATTGATTGAGCATGTATTGAGATCCGTATCGAATCGTGTGAGAGGGAAAGATACACACCCCTACTCAAAATCAAACGGTTATTAGTGTAGCCCCTTTCTGGGGTTTGGAGTTGGTAATGCAGAGTTTCCTATCTAACAGGAGGAGCTCAGAGACACGTTTGGAGGACCACATCTCCATTCTACCCTTATCGTTCACATATCCAGAAGTCCATTTGTCACCTTACGTCATGCAACAGTCATGCGCTGAAGGAACACCAAAAGAGAATGAAAAGTGCTAAAAATGGCTGTTTGAACTATAATATGTCGACAGCAGCACTTCCTAAAGTTGTTTTGATTTCTTGAGAAACTTTGTTTGTGTTTTACATTTAAACCAAAGAATCTAATGAATCATCCAATATTCAAACTTTGATACGTAGACTTGTTGCGCCTTGACAGAACTGGTTTCAACTCTTGCATCATGTAAATAAATAATCCATTGTGCGTGTGCTGCTTTTATTTTGAAGGAATAAAGGAAACGAGGATGAATACCTGTATTTACTATGTTTTTTTTAACCCCTATTAGTATTTTTCCTGCGAATAATACAATTTCTAAAGGCTGGGCCTGATAAGTGCAAATGTGTGTTTTTTCCTAATTTTACCTTCAGCCCCTTGCAAAATTTAAAACTTGAAGATTATTTCATTAAGTATACTTGAATAAAAGTTTTGCAAAAAACATTATATAGACCATATAGTGTATGAAGTATACTACCTGAAAACTTCTACTGACTAAACTGGAACATTTGTCGTGTACAGTATATGGATGGTATAGAAAAAGTAGACTTCACTTTTTAGTATACTTTTCGAACACTTGACTACTTTAACCCTAAGGGATGTTATCATTCTCATTGCAGACTGTGAGTACCTAATAAGACACATGCTAGTTCTGGAGCCCAGCAGACGTTTGAGTATGGAACAGATTTGTAAGAACAAGTGGATGAGACAAGGAGATCCAGACCCAGACTTTGATCGGGTAAAACCAACCTTTACTATTTCACAGGAAGTGTTTCCTTCTCTTTTGAACTTGTTTGTTTGTTCCTGTCAGGGGACATTGCTGTTATTTACAAACAGTTAAATGAGTGTTACATTTCTTTATGGGTAGACATTTGTGGCAAAACCAAACAGAACACTGTCGTCGAGAAATCCTCTCTGTGCAGAAACGTGTTCATACTCTGACCTCTCTGTGTTCCCCTTTTAGCTAATAGCCGAGTGTGAGCAGGTGAAGACCGAGCGAGAGGTGGAGCTCATCAACGAGCAGGTGCTGATGGCCATGTCAGAAATGGGTTTGGATAGAGAACGCACACTTCAGGTCAGACCCCCGTCAGCACCAGCCAGAGTTTCTGCAGTCTCAGTCATCACCTCATCTAACTATTTTATTATTTTCTGTGTTCCAGTCTCTACAAACAGATGCATACGATCACTACAGTGCCATTTACAGTCTGCTGGCTGAACGCCTCAAGAAACACAAGACCCTTCGAGTTGCCCCGCCCACACCACGACCTATTAGCTATCTTCCAAATGCTGTACAGGTGAGCAAGTTTCCAGTCCTAGAATGACTGAAGTTTTCAGGCATAATTACAGTTTGAAAATAGAGCAACAAAAAACAAGTTCTAATAATTCAACATTTGTTATGCTGTCTATGAATCTTTTTAGACTTTAAACTATTTTGCTATATATGAACGTTTTCTAACCCAAAATCTGTGTTTTACAAGAAAATATAAACAATACATCAACAAACAATATCATTTAGAGTTATAAGTGAAAACGGTAAAGGGTTTGTTGTATAGATGGTATTTTTTGTTCCCTGAGGGACGGGGTTTCCCATGCCTCTCCAGAGTTTAGCCTTACAGTAATCATGTCTGTTGGTTTTAACCCACATCTGTCAGCTGCATCACTCTAAGAAGATTGCAATGGGAGTAGTGCAATCCTCACATGACCTTTGTGTTCCTCCGCGCTCGACAGGCTGACCCTCAGAATAATCCTGTCAGCATGACCGTTCCCCAAGTCCAGCTCATTAACCCAGAGAACCAAATTGTGGAGGTGAGTTGACCTGTTCTACTTATAGAACCTTTGTTTATATGCTCGGATGATTGATGGACTTGACTTAATTCTAGTGAATACAATCACTGATGGCCTCACATAGAGGCAAAGGCAGTTGGATTTTAATAGTATGTTTTAGCTAACTGCTCTAAAGAGGTGGTGTAATGTGTCCATGTATTGTTTAGCCTGATGGCAGCATGGCTCTGGATAGTGATGAAGGAGAAGAACCGTCTCCTGAAGCCATGGCTCGCTACCTTTCTATGAGGCGGCACACTGTGGGGGTTCCAGACCAAAGGTAACACACAAAAAACTCATTTGTTCCCATTTTTATACCAATGCGGTGAAACAAAGTCATTTTTTACAATGTTCTCGTTTGTGATTGATAAGTTGGATTCTTCACGTACCAAAAAGCCGTAATCATTGGATCAATCCATCGGGCGTTTGCTTCAAAAAGTAAATGCTTATTGTTGGGGAAAGATGTTTTGAAAGGAAATATAAAAATTGAAGTTCATCCATGAGTACGATTGTTATGTTCTGTGCTCAGTTACACGTCATGCAGAACCTGGCTAAACATGACTCGGCATAAGTTAACTGGTGATCCATATGGAGAGAAAATAAACTCACCCTGATTTGTGTTTGCATAATTCTCGATTTGTGCGTAACTTTGGATTTGTGCACTCCAGGTAATTCTATCCGGCCCTCCAGATCATTTCATTTTATCGTTATTAATGGCCCGATGTTATCTTGCACGTATTTCTAACTAGTATAGTTTTGACAAAATATATTTTTATTAAGGGTCAAATAATGAAAGTTATTTAAGGTTTAAGTTGATTTATTCTGGAATAATATTCCTGCCTTTTTATAATTCATAACTACGTTAAAAAGTTACAGTTTTAAAATTTTAAAAATTATTATTCTGGTAGCTTTTTAGATTATTTTGGTATTTACTATGTTTTTTTAAGCTGCTTTGGAGTTTATCTAATTTTAAAATAATAATATAAATAATAATTATTATAATAATAATATTTCAAATACATGCTAGCTATTTTGGCTAACCTATGTTTTTTTTTAAGTTTTTGAGGCTAATTCTGCATTTAGCTAACATTTTAGCTGGCTATCAGCTTCAGCGTTTTCAGCTATCAGCTTCAGTGATTTTAGCTATCAATTTCAGCATCTTCAGCTATAAGCACTATCATCTTCAGTGACCAGATTCAGTTTACAGCATTCATGCTAGGATTATCACAGATTATGCTGTATATCTAGTTCATATTTTAATATGTTAAAAAGTTACGGTTTTATAGTTTTAAAAATTTAGTTTTAGAGTGTTCAAGTAAATGTTTATCCTGTTCGGCCCGCGACCTAAAGTGTGTTTTGGATTTTGGCTCCTTGTGCGATTGAGTTTGACACCCCTGCGTTAAAATGTTTGGGTAGTTGAAGAAAGGTCAAGACTGGTCAAGAATGTTCTTCAAAATCATCTTTTCCGTCACTACAGGACAGAGATGCAGGAGGACCAGAAGCTTCCGCCGGGTTTCCCTCGTGGCGCGTTGCCCCAGCCGCCTTTCCCCCAGCTTGCTCCCAACACGAGCCAAATGCACACTCTCATGCCTATCCAAAGCCTCCAGCCGACTCAGCAGCTGGAGTACAAGGTACAGTCAGCCACATTACAATCAATCCGTCTGAACGTCTTCTTTCCTTCATCAATTTTTCCCAACTACTTTCCAGGAGCAGTCGCTGCTGCAGCCTCCCACTCTGCAACTACTAAACGGCATGGGGCCCCTGGGTCGACGAGCTTCCGACGGCGGGGCCAACATTCAGCTACACGCCCAGCTCCTGAAGAGGCCTCGGGGGACCTCCCCGCTGGTTGCCAGCCCGGTGCGTCACCGGATGCCTTTCACAGCCTCCGTATGGATCCCGAACAGGTGTTCAGTAACCGCTCTTTGTCTCTCGCAGCATCCCATCCCTGCAGTAGCTCCGGTGGATGAGGAGGGTTCAGACGGAGAGCCAGACCAGGAGGCGGTGCAGAGGTAACCTATGGTGGCGGTTCCAGTGATTTGGTTCTTGTTACAGAAGTGCTGTCTGAAGCTGACGGAAATCCCACAGCCTCTAACAATAGGTCATAGGGTCAGCCACCTTTGAATTGAACTTTCCAAACTGTCTTAGCTCAAAGACGACGTGAGTTTGGGCTTTTCGGCGGGCGCATTTCAGACAGCACTTTTTGTGGACTTCGCCGGTGTCCTGGGTTGCTGGGAGTGAGTGCCTCTGGGCTGCTCTGCTTTTCCCCTGGGGAGGTGGCCACTGTGCTGTGGTGCTTGTCCCATCTTTTCTTCCCTTTCTCCATCGCGCAAGTGCCTTCCTGCACAAACAGACTCTGCCATCAGTTTACAGTCCTCCTGTCTCTCAAACTCTCAGAGCCAGAGCTTCTTTACCTTTCTCATTTCAGTAAGTGCCAAATTATTCTGTGGATTTTTCATTCTCTTTCACTCAGCTTTGCTAACTCTGAAGCTTGCCAAAACGATACTCCAACTTGGCTTCCAGCTCGATCCTCAGCCTGGAAGCTGGAAGCTGTTGGGCGTCTAACATCCATCTGTGGTGTAACTTGATGTTTTCTGATTGGCTAAGATCCTACGAATGATGGCACCTATTGGCACAAGGTGGGAAGGGGTGGGTCTCGCCCCCCCATCTCCATTAGGCACTGAGGACAGAGAGCTGACCAGCGCTGCTTCCTGTCTCCCACCCTTACCCCCCGTCCTTCCCCTCCCTGCGGCCCAGGTACCTGGCGAACCGCTCCAAGCGGCACACGACGCACGTGCTCTCGAGCACACAGCATGGCCAGCCCCCGACAGAGTCACAGATTCCCCAGGGCCCCCGCCAGAGGGGGGGCTGGGCCCCCGACACACACAGCCGGTGAGGGAACTCGCCTGCTCCGAGCTGTATATGCACAAACACACTCACACACGCGGCTCTGTCACTCACTCACACGTGTGCACTCGGTTGGGGGCGGAGCACGTTAGTCAGAAATGGCGGTGGAGGACAGGCGCGTCCCCACATCAGCCGTTCCTCACAAACCTGCACAGAGGGGGTATATCACTGGTTTGAAGAGTATGACCACGCTACTTTGTGCATGCGCAAGCCCGAAAGCTTGATAAAAAACTGTTTTTCCAAGTGTTTTTACTGTCAACTTCAGGCATTTTTACTGTGTTTTCACTGTTGTCTAAACAGTCACTTTGAGACATAGTGTGTCTTCTCAACCTAATGCACGTTAGCTTAAACCGCAAACTTTCTTACTAGGGGTGTAACGATTAACCGATTATTTGATTTATCCAACCTGATTAATCTGAGGCAAGTTCTTAATCAAATAGCCTTCGTTCTGAGTCAGTAAATGCACCAGGACTGAAGTTACCACCCTTAGTTTTTGATTTGTCCTTCATGTTAGCCCCGCCCCAACGCGCCACAACGGGGCCAAAAGTTTTGAAACTAAAATTTTCTGATTCAAAAACGAAAAAAACAAAAGCGTTTGAAGTAAAAATAAAAAAGCAATCTGAAACTGGAAAAAAAAGTTTTGAAATTGAAATTTTGAGTTTTTAAACCTAAAAAATAGAACATTTGAGGCTGAAAATAATTGTTTTAGTTGTATTTATTTGAAAAGATTTGGACATTTTACAATTTTTTTTGCACAAACTATTTTTTTTTCAATTTGTTTTATTTGGGTTTTAAATAATATTGGCCCCAATATAGCTCCATACATTGCTGCTTGTATTCTTGGTATCTATAAACTTTATAGTTTTTGAAATATTGAGCAAAATATTGGAATGATAGGAAATGAATGAGAAAGTCTTCAAAATTTTAAGTAGATTAGCAACAAAGCTTTAAATATATTCATGGGCTATGTTTTCATATTTTAAAGTAATTTAAAAAAATTGGAGTTTAGCTAATATTTTAGCAGCATGCTAACATTTTTTGCTAATTTTTATCTACCGGGGTTTTTAGGCTAATTTAGAATTTAGCTTCTATTTTAGCAACATGCTAACATTTTTGGCTAATTTTAGAAAATTTGGGAGTTCAGCTAGTAATTAAGCAACGGCCTACCTTTTTTTTTTTTGCTAATTTGGCATCTGCTGAGGTAAAAGGTAAGAACATAAAAAAAAACATTTTGAGACATTTAGATTTTTGCTTTTGTTCATGCTAGAAAAAAATATTATTCATATTTATTTAAAAAAGAAGGCAATGAATGCAAATTCAAATTTCCTAAAGTAAAGTAAATCTAGGTTTTGATAAGTAGAAAACAAGCCCAAATGGCTCTTTAACTGTTAAAAATTGCCGACCTCTGATCTTAGGTAAAAATGATCAAGTGTCATCACAGCAGAAAAAAAGATAAAACTATGATCAGTCCATCATTGCAATCCAATATTTGGACTCTTTTTGCATGATGTCACTCAAAACGGTGAATGTCCAGACTGACTCCCGGTTATCTATCATGTCTATGGTTTAGAACGGTACAATATTTATGTCCTACCTTGTATTAATTTTCCCTCTTAGATCAGATGTCAGTATTCTTCCTGCAGAATGCTCCACAGCTGCTTCCCCAAAATCCTCTGGATGATATTAAACGAGTCGTAGATTATTTCTCTCTGACAACACGGTCATAGTTAGATGAAGGTTACAGGAACTTCATTGAATGCTGCTTGTTTGATTATTAAGGTCATTCAGATCTTCTTCTTCTAATTTATGCTAATGCTACCGCTAGCTTTCCACGACGGGGATGAGACGTAGATCTGCAGAATATCTTTTCTGACCAGTTAAATTATTACATTTCTGTGTTCACAAAATCACTAAAACAGAGATAAAGTCAGACAATTTCAACGTGTCTGACAATAAAGAAAAACGAACAACTTTATTTTCTGACGTAGCTCCTCTTTGTGGTTGCTCTTAATAATGTCTGATCTGCAGGATAATAAAGGTAAACAAGGATCAAAATAATTTGAAACTGTCAAAAAATATTCCTATTAAAAGCATTCCTATTTTTACAATTACACGTTAAAATACCCCAAAAAATAACAAATATATCTTAGTACAACTAGTGTAGCCTTGGTAGCAGTTAAAACTGAAGGAGCTAAAACTAAAGGAGAAAAGCGGCACGAAAAGTTACAGTAAATCAAAGAAGCATAAATACTGGAGCTCTGGTGTTAAAGGGTTAACCATTCAGAACTTTTCCGTTTGTATTTCTGTCCAAATGACCAATCATAATGTATTTGTCTCAAAGTGTCGGACTTTCCTGTCATGTTGTGTTAATCTTAATGGTATCTGTGCACACACTTGTTTGTGTCTGTCCCCCCACCTCAGATCCAGCTATAAAGACTCTAACACCCTCCATCTCCCCATGGAGCGCTTCTCTCCCGTCAGACGGTTCTCTGACGGCGCCGCCACCATCCAAGCCTTCAAGGCTCATCTGGAGAACAGCAGCCTCATTAAGCAGCTCAAACAGGTGCACCTCTTCATTGTTATGCAAAATGGGACTTTGATTGTTAGTCAAGTTCTGAAAGCAGAATATGTAACTAGGTAATCGTATTTTTATTTCATTTTACTGGCAAGAGCGTATTTTCTCTGTATGTTGAATGATAATAATAAATGCAAATAACAATTCATTATGTGAAAAATATTGAGTGATGTTGGTAAAAGAGCCGATTACATTATAAGTAGATGCATTGTGTCTTTTTAGATCTAGATCAGGTATCTGCAACCTGCAGCTCCAGATCCACATGTGGCTCTTTTCTCTCTCCATGGTGGTTCTGTGACCAAACATAAAATAAGTCATGGAGATTGCTAATCCAGACATGTCGACCATCAGAGTCAGCAGCTCCTGATAATGACTGCTTAAACAAAACTACCTAAAGAAAACAAATAAACAAAGCCTGAAAACTAAGACTATCAATGTCCAACAACAAACTAAAATAACAAAATCCAGCAGTGTAAGACTGCTGAGGACAAAGAGGAGAAAAAAGAACAACAAATAAATAAAAGAAAGGAAAATAATATTGCAAATTTTTAATTACTTAATTAGCATTTATTTAATTTAGATTAGTTAGATTGATGGCTGAGGTGCACATAGATGATAAACTTTGTATGTTTTTACATCATGTTGACCTGAAGACGTCTTGTTTGTTCAACTCTACCTCCAGAATGAACAGATTTTATATGCAAAGCAAAACTTTGGTAAAAGTTGATCTTTTATGAGTTAAAGCACATATTATCCCGTGCTGCACAATAATGGTTAATAGCTGCATGAGGATGATCCTGTTCGACACAGAACATTGGAGAAAAAAATCACATTTGAGAGATGATAGGTTCTTTTTATATTTTTGCTTTGTTTGTGCCAAAAAATAGACATAATTCATATTTGTTTTTAAAAAAAAGAAGGTGGTGAATGCAATTCCAAATTTCTTAAAGGTTAAAGTAAGACTATGCAGCTCCTTCTAGGTTTTGATCAGTAGAAAACAAGCCCAAATAGCTCTTTTACTGTTAAAGGTTGCCGACCCCTGGTCTAGACGAAGTCAATGATAGACCACAAAGAGAATAGCTTTTTTTTTTTTTTTTTTTTAANNAAGAAAAACAATGCAAGATATCCCACAAATAATCGCATCACAGACATACTGAAAATTTTAAAAGTAAAAAAAAAGCTTTAGATTAAGTCCAAACAAAATATACTAAACCATCTCTAGATCGATACACAGAGAAATACGAACACAAAACCCAATCAATGCAATAAAAACGACAGCAAAATAACATAATTATACATATATATATTTATACGCTTTCAATATATAAAAAAGGATATATAAATATATATAAATATATATATCACTATAACAATCAAAGTATTTTATTCCTATTTCTTAAGACTATATAGATGAGGAAGTGTGGAGTATCAAGGACGTATGTTGGAGTTGTTCAGGGAATGAGAGCCGGAAGACGGTGGTGAAGTGTGCTGTGGGTGGAACACATAGTTCAAGGTGGAGGTGGAGTGAACCAAGGATCAGCTTTAAGCTCCACCTTGTTGTTGTGATGATGGACGGACTGACAGATGAGGTTAGACAGGAATATCTCCAGATTTGCAGATGACATTGTGATCTGTAGTGAGAGCAGGTAGGGAAACTTGTGGAGGTGGAGGTTCGCACCCAAAAATAGGGGAATGAAATGGACTAAACCACCAAATGGTTCCCGAGGGCAGCTGTGTCTGCAGCTCACCCCTTCTCCCGGGATGGGTCAAATGTGGAGAACAAGTTTAAACAAGTCCCAACTAATGAGAATTTAACTTTTAAAAGCTAGGTTTTAATATAGTGACACCATCATTTCTTTACAATCTGATCCCTGGTAGTTTTCCAATATATGCAAATAGACCACAGAAATGTGATCATCAGATAATCCAGGTTTTATTGGGTGTCTGTTGTCTGATTTACTTGACTTTCGGTGAATCTACATTCATACCGCACGTGTTCAAGAATGCACTAAAAGCGTGTTGGTGAATGTGTATTTAGTACAAGGTGTTCACACTGGACTGTCACTATCTGATAACGGCACATCTCTGCCACCTACAGTTCAGAGGTTTGGTGCAAAATGCCAAAGTGGTGCAAATCTGGCGAATCTTTCTCCAGATATATAGAGAATTATTCCGATATAAGAAAGACTTGGTGTCATATAATTCTGTCCAGGCACAAACCACGATTATTCATTTCCCCTTCATGATTGATTTTCAAACGGTGAATTTAAAAGGATGCTACCCAAATGTCACAATCAAATCAGACTCCTCAGTTGGTTAGAGTTCAACCTGGTTTAACTTGCATCGCATATTCCATAGACTCATGTTTTGTATTTGGATACCAATGATGTTCATAGAAACTTGCGTAGCTACTTGTAAATGCTAGTTTTGAAATTAAAAGTCTGAACTAGGGCTGCTGCAGTTAGTCGACTAATCAACTATTAAAATAGTCAACAACTAATTTCTGTGCTAATTGCTGAGCCACTAGAGAAATGCAGGACAGTTTTCCAGTTCACAGTTTTTTTTAATTTTTTTATGTAGTCTGGGACCAAACTTCTGTTCAGGAGAAGGACATTTTTCCGTCACACAGAGACTGTTTTATCACAGACCAGCATCAGAATTCAGGAAAAAAGAGGCTGGAATTCCCTGCCTGCACTCTGGATAACAATCCCTTTCAGTGGAATCAGTTTGGGCGGGCTGTTTTTGAGTCACCAGCGCAACCATGTTGGCCGGCGTTCAACAAAGGCTGATCTAGAATGGGGACCAGTGTGTGACCAGCATGAGAAGCAGATGTCTTCCTTCTGAGGCTCCTGTTATCTACATTTTATTTAAAAAAAAAAAAAAAGAATGGTCTTGTTTCTTATGGTTTTACCTTTATCTATGTACTTGGATCACAAGTCAGTTGCACAAAAAGCTGGTTTCTGTTCATTTAAAGACCCAGCCTGATCAACTTTTGATCTATTCTCAATTTTAACTACGATTTTTATTCATGATGTTGTCGTTTTTAGCCAAAATTTAAAAAAACTGTCATTTTCTTGGAAAAGTTTCTGCAGAGCAGTAGTAGTTCATGGGAAATTTTGCTCTTTGTTTCTGAGAGCTCTTTGTTTACATGCTCTCCTGCTAGCTTACAGCTCTGCACCCCCCCCAACTTAACATTACTGGCGCAACAAATATCAGAGCTATCCTACTTTAAAGTTTAGATTCAGAGCTCAGACGAGGAAAACAAAGGCACTCATGGATCTATTTGTCTGCAAGTGGCTGCACCAGAGTTTTTTCTACAATACAAATAAGCTCCTTTTTTGTCTGCTCTTGATATAGATCAATTCAAATAAAGAAATACCTAAAAATGAAGTTTTAATCTTAATTTTTTAACATATGTCCATCATCGTCTGAAAAATACCACACAAACATGTTAAAAACACCATTTGAAAAAAAAAAAAAAACACGCTCTGCAAATGCATTTCCATTACAAACAAAACACTGTGTTAAAAGAAAAGTTTTAAAAAAAAAAACACGCTCTGCAAATGCATTTCCTTTACAAACAATACACCATGTTAAAAGAAAAGTTTTTTAAAAAAAAAACACTTTTTATTTATCTTAAGCAATAAGCCACAGCAGGTCTTTATTCTACTAAAGGTGTAATGACCACCTTTCTCTCAATTTATTTGACCACTCATTTAAGACTTATTGTAGTTCTGACACGCAGCATGAAATATAACACAATTAGAGCGCTCTTCGTCTCTGACCTGGGAAACCCATAAGCTGCTTCGTGAGACGTTTCATCATCTGCAAAGACCCTGCAATGAGATTACCTCTGGAAGGGGATAATCATCATGTTTGCAGCAGGTGCTGCATCTGATGTGCTAGGACTTTACTTGTGTAACAAAGCTTAATAGGCCTAATTAGTGTAAATTAGAAGAGGATGGTCATGCAACAGCTTGTCATGGAAGTATCTGTTCATAGCATTGTAGAGTGATGGGCACTCATCCATTTTTTTTTTCATACTAAACACGTGTTTGTGTTTCAAACAGGAGTGTGAGCAGCTACAGAAAATGTACGCAGCCCAGCAGGATGAGCGCTTCCTGGAGCACACTCAGCAGCAACACATCTTGTACCAGCAAGAGCAACAAATCCTCCACCAGCAAATCCAGGCAAGTGAGGCCGAGACGAGGATGAGTGACTCCACCATGAGCAAAAAAACTACCAATCCAGGGAGTCGGTGGTGAAGACTTGAAAAATCCCATAGTAGCGCAGGGGAATACATTGATTTATTACAATATTACAATTTTGAATTTGTAAATTTTTTTCCAGCACCGTTCTCTTTCGGGCCAAGCTGAAATATTGGTGTCAAGCCAAAAAAAATGGAAGTGTCTGAAACGTTCTGTAATTCTAATATAAAAAAATAAGTATTTTCAGTTTAAAATTTTCTGTTTTTTAAGTTTTAAAACTCAACATTTTTTTCATCAACAACTATTACACCTGATGAAGATAAATCACAAGTGAAGCCAGTTTACACTTCAATTGGGATTTTTCTTTATTAGACAACGCTGTTTTTAAACGACAAAAAAGATTTAAAGCTGGAAAAAATGTTGAGTTTAAGCTTAGAAACAGAAAATGTGAAACTGAAAATAATATAATTTAGATTAGAATTACAGAAGTTTCAGACACATCCATTTTTATTTAACACCAGTATTTTAGCTTGATTTTTTTCAGATTGTTTTATTTGGGTTTTGAATCTTTATGACACCAATCTGGTTCCTTACATTCTCTCTCAAAGTTTGAACAAGCAAAGAGGAGATTGTTCCCAAAAACAAGGGAAAGTTTCTTCAGTTATGTGAAACTAATTTACAACTTAAGACTTGGAGCAACAAAACCGCACACTGCAAAATCTTTTTTTTAAGGCTGTTGCCACCAAAAGTCAAAGTCTGACAAATTTGCTTCGACGCCTGAAACAGCGGCACTGTGTGGAGCGGGGGAAGGGCTGCTCTCTACGAAAGTAGCGGCAGCTCACGAAACACCTGCCGCATTGTTTTACAAACATTTTTACAGCTTGTATTTAAAAGGGTAACACAACAGGACAGTTGGATGACTCCACTTTCAGCACAGATTTGAAAAAAGCAAAAAAAAATAGGCGTGCTGAGTGGGGGAGGTGTGGTTTGGATCTGGGATTGACAGTGAGGTTAGCTTGAGGTAGCGTAATGTTTTCAATATGAAGAGTGGCACAGAGAAAAGTGATGCCAGTTTCTCCACAGAACTTTCTGTGAAGATTAAGGATTTTTCTTGGAGACTGAAGGGGACCGTGTCTGAGTGGTAAAATTATGCTAGCATTATAGCTGATAAATGCTAATGTGTTAAGCAAACAATCCAGGATGAAATGTTCATTTCAAACCCATCACCAGGACAAAGTTTGCTGGATGTAATGCCAATTGGACTAAACCACTGTTGTCTAACTTCTAAGTCCACTGGAAAGTTGTGCAACCCAGTAGATTTTTGATGACCAAAGGCAAAAACAGCTACGAGCCATGCTAAAGCTAACACGATAACGACTGACCATTACAGAATCAAAGAGGGGCGGGGCTTTTATTCTGAAGTTGCAGACCATGATGAAGTGAAGCTTCTGAAATGATGTAGGATCAGTTGACCAATCACAAAATTCAACTGTAATACCTTGTTTCAACCTGTCAGGGGCAGCACACAGATGATGATAGACTGCATTTTCAGGAATTAAACACATTTATTTTAATTTATCAAAAATGTGGCAAGGACCAAGAGTCAGCACTTTTAAAGCTTCATTTATTGAAGTCAATAGCCAAAAAAAAGTTGATTTAGGGTTTGGTTACCTTTTAATTCTATTTTGAATTCAAAAAGGAGATGTTAAAACAAGAGTTTTTGCTTAATATATTCTGTCATTTGTAATTTTTCTTTAAGAAAGTAAAGGGAGAAAGGAAGACAAATGGGAAATTTGTTTTGAAAAAATCTGAGATTCTTCTTTTACACTGAAACAGAGACATCCCATCAAGCTGTGTTTCTTAGAATGGGTCGTCATTACTCTGAAACATTCCTTAACTTCTGTTTTGAAGCAATTCCAAACAGAGATTTCAGATCTAGTGGAGATGATTCACATCTCTGCAGTGATGTTTTTTTTTTTTTTTTAATAGTTTTAAATAGTTTTCTTTTTATGTTAATTCATACCTTGCATTTACAGAAGTCCACCTCTATGACATAAAACCTTCTAAAAAATCATCTTCAAATGACTTGACTTTTATCGGCAGTAGAGGAATGTTTGAGGAGCTTCATGTGGTCAGAATGTGTGGTTTCATGGAGTTCGTCTCTGCCTGCAGGGCCTGTCTTTGGGCCATGGAGAGAGCCAGCCCAGTCACTTAACCCACCAGCTCCAGAGGTGAGCAGAAACGCACAAAGAACCCACCCGAACACGACAAATACACTCATTACTCACCAGCTATCGAGCAGCCAACAATCAACCCAATACTGTGCTGCAGTAATATCGACTGAAGTGTTACATCATTGGTGTATCCCTCCTCCTCCCTCAGGTTGCACATCCAACCCTCTAGCCCTCCGCCAACACATCCCAGCAACCACCTCTTCAGACAGCCCAATCAGAGTTCTCCGCCGGGCTCTGCAGGCTTAATGCAAGCGCACGGTCAGTACTGCTTTTTCTGAAGAAACTTTATTGGCTCCTGATTTGAAATGTGTAACGAGTGGAGGGAAAATCAATAGAACTTTGTCTGAATTGATTGATATCATCTATAACCGATCAATGGCTGCCAGTGATCCACAAGGAGCCTCCGTGGATGCAGACTAGATGAATGTCTTCATAAAGGACAGAATGGGAGAAAAACACTGGACAGTTTATGAATTCAATTATGAATTGTGAAGACTGTGGGAAAACCAGAACAAATGTAATTTTGGAGTTATGCTGCATTTCTTTTTAACACAGCTATGATTTCTGACAATTTTCTATCAGTTCAACAGCCAAGCATCTGTGTTTAATTGATCTCACAGCATGGGATCCACACATCCAGTGCTCAAAAAGCTTTTAGACATCCTTACATATTTGATCTCAATCAAGTTCAAATGTATATTGTAATTTGTAAAAAAGAAAAATTAGATTAAACAGCTCATTTTTGCTGTACAAAGATTCTCAATCACCTTCAATGATAATCCTGAGACTTTAGATCAGGGGTCTCAAACTCAAATCAGCCGGGGGCCGCTGGAGGCGGAATCTAGTTCAGGCCGG